>NC_066884.1:27752938-28052938 GCF_022985175.1 Labeo rohita | reverse complement strand
TAACACTTCTTACATGCTCAGTTCCTATTTCTGCAATTAAGTGATCAAAATGAGCTCATTTTAATTAATTAAGCCAACTGAACAACCAGTTTTTAGAACATTTTGAAACACATTAGACAGTAACTGATGAATGAAATCATTTTATCTGCCTTTTCCCCAAATATGCTTTTGCCAAAATATCATTTAAAACATAATACAAATATTACAAACAATGATGGCTGCCACATCATTTATTTATTCTAAAGCGTCTCATGATTCCTATTTAACATGACTCAATATGTAAAACAGTGTCAATATAACAGGTGTGTTTGTAGGTACAATTATAACTTTGAACTGAAGCGTGCCAAGAGCGCATTGCCTACAGGCTAGGACCGTCTGAATTACGCTGGGAATCGCACAAGTGTTTTCATCTGTAAAGGCATGAATTGAGCCTTTTCTCACACATTCATACCGACTGAGAGAGTGAGAGAGAATGAGAAAACAGGCTGTGAAGCAGATTGGGGCTGCCAGCCAAGAGTCTTGGCACAGCTCCTAATGATGCCAGGCATGAGTCGGCTCCCAGTGCCACCTAGACATGTACCCTGCCAGCTCCCAGTCAGGTATGGATGTCTCTATTAGCCACATGCTTCTCCGTGTGCGAGAGAGGCAGAGAGAGGCCCTGAGAATAAATGCACAGTCTGGAACAACAAAACCGTGGTACATTTCACATTCCCTTGTGATCAAGACTAGTGAGTCGTTGAGTTTCTTCCATTTTTGACTATGAGTATTGCGTATGTCCATGTGATAAATGATGCAATAGCTTAGCAACAGGGTTTTGTGCTTTAAAGTGACTTATGACATGAAGGGGCCTACAGATTTGGTCTCACACTTTCCAATCTAGTATGTATAATGTACGGTTATATCACTCTCACTCCATCCTGCTGTATATTTGAACTAACAATGCTGGCTGACACACTATTCTGTTTGATATTTGAGATGGTATTAGCAGATCAGTGGGAATGCACTTGTCTATCTTTGGCTTATTTTTAGTGCAATTTTAGTTTTAATCTCTCTGGGCATTTTGAGTTTGGACATTTGCTTAATAAAATGTATTTGGACACTTAAGCCTCGCTTAAGTATGTATGACATTGGATTAAATGAGGAAATATCAAGCCAAGTGACATTTATTTATTAAAAATGAAAATTCTGTTATCATCCTCATGCCATTTAAAACTTGTATGCTGTTATCATTTCCGTGGAACATAACAAGAACATTTCGGTAGAATCGTAACGCACGTTTGGAACCTATCAGTCATGGACACTTGGAACTGTCAACGCTTAAAAAATATTCTGGCAGATATATCATGTTTTGTTTCATTTTAGATGAACGATATCTTTAAAATAAGCATTTTCCAAGTAAACCATTAATGTTCAAAATGACACATTACCGTAATTCATTACTGTGATGGCACAAACCTGAACTTCAGCAGCCATTATTCCAGGCTTTAGTGTCACCTGATCCTTCAGACTCCTGATCTTTCTGAAATTATTGCAATTAATCCCACCTAACATTAAAGTAATATATATATATATATATATATTCAAATTAATATAGAAACAACATAAAGACTGTACATACAGTATATTTTTAAATATTTGTTTAATGGCATCTATTTTTTATGACTGAAGGTGAATATCACTGATACCAATTCTGTTGATGTTATCAAACACTAAATTCTACATTAACTATAGAGGAATCCTTAAAGCTGAAAACATGAGTTTTGATGAGTGGTTTAGCTTTATTTCTTTGCAGATGCCTGCTTGTTAGATATGTTGTCTGTTGCACTTACATTCATACACTTTATGTGGGGCATTAATGACAAATACTTTTATGGGTCACTGCATCAGATAACTGGTACTTTATTGTGTTCTTATCAAGAGCATATAAAATAAAAAGAAGGAATTTCCCAGGTACAGAGTAAGCTCAGTCCTGACCGTTGACAGCTCAATGTATTTTAGAACCTGTCTTAAGCTCTTTTTTGGGACGTTGCCCATGAGACAGCATCTGTATGTGCATTTGTACATGTGTGAGCATGAATGTGTATTTGTACAGAGTTCGTACGGCTCCTGGCTCCTTCCAATATAAACTTTTCGAGTTGACGTGAAACCGTCAATGACAAAGGATGTCATTAAGGAAAACATTAAAGAAAAGAAAAAATCTTAAAAAAAAAAGAAAAGAAAAGTTGAAAAATGTCAAGTTGCCATCAAGAAAAAAAAAGTATTTTAATATATTTTAAAATTTAATAAGTATTTTAGTTTTTAAATATTATGATTTAATAATTTTTGGGAAGTCATACCACATGACATTTTACAACATAAGGTAATCTTTTTATAAATAGGTTCAATTATCTGATTTTTTATGTGATTTAACACACATTAATAAGGTTCTGCGGGATGTTTACTATGGTGATTATTCCATCATTTATTATTTTTTTAATAAAACAACAAAGAGTACAGTACGTGCAAAACAAACAGTACGTACAGAGGATACAAACAATCGTTCAATAATAAACAAACTGTGGATTAAAAGTTAACAGGAAGAGTAATATAATAGACAAAATTCTTAAGAAATAGAGAGAAAAAATAAAAGTATATATTATAGAAGAATATTAAACACGGCACAAATTATAGATGTTTTTATAGCTTTCGTGTTAACAGATGTTGAAATTGTATTTAAAAAATGTGCCTATTACATAAAGAGAAATCATATTTGTCCAACATTTTGGACAATCAAAGCATTAACATAATTATTTTATAAAAAAAATATATTATTTTATTGTTACTATTATTTGATTATCCCATTATTCAAAGAAATGAAACATTAACATTAAACAGTAAAACATGAATTTGTTACAATAATACTTTTAAATATCAAAATATGTATTAAAGTAAATAAATATATGTAAAAATTATTTTTTATACAAATATATATATATATATATATATATATATATATATATATTATTTTTTAAATAAATGATTAGATGCAGGCAAGCGAAATAGCAAACACCAGTGACCCGAAAATGAAAGTTTGTGAGCATTGCAAGTTTTCAGTTGTAACACAGCTGTGTTTGTAAAGCACACTGAAGTGCTGACAGATTCATTTCATTCTCTGAGCTGACGAACAGGTTTGTTCTCACTCTGGGTTGAACTTACAGCATTGCTAAGGTGTGAAACTTAATTTAAGGGATGCAAATAAAAAGATAGAGTAGCAGTGAACGTTACAACCTCAAAAACGAACCCCGACGTTATCACGCATAACAAAGACGAATTACCATTTGTTTCGCACCTAATGTGTAGGTGTTCGCAGGTGCTAGTGTCTGTGTGTGTGGTCTGAAGCACTTGAAACTGTACCTGTAACCGCAGGCTCACCTCTAGACAGCTTCTGTGGTCATGGGAGACAGGTAAAATGAGGTGGAGCGAGCTTCTTCAGCAGGATGCAGAGCAGGTGTTCCAATTAGCCGTTCTCCTTTAAGAACAGAATAAACAAATTCACAACACTCATAATTAATAAAAGTTGGTGGCCTGGAACTTTCTAGTATAAAAATCCTTTGGGCGTGGACTCAGCGTTTTCTGCATTCCAAATTAGTAGGATAAAGGAAACAAAGGTGCAACTCTGAGACTCAGACATGACCATAATATAGCAAAAATTCTAATTAAAAACTCTAATTTTATATTCATTGTTTGTTTGTTGCATTGATACTTGAAATTTACATTATGTGCATCACTCGATATGCTTGTTACAAGAGTTTCTAACGCTTTTAGCTTTTAGTTCACCTAAAAATGAAAATTCTGTCATTCCAAATCTGTATTACTACTTCTGAACACAACAGAAGATATTTTGAAGAATGCTGGTAACTTAACAGTTTAAAAAAACAACAACACTGAGGCACTTCTCAAAAACTACTTTTATGTTCCACAGAAAAAAGTGAGTCATACAGGTTTGAGCAACACAAATAAATGCTGACGGGTGAGTTAATGATGACAGAATTTTCATTTTTATTTTTGAATGAGAATTCCTTTTAAAGCGGTTCGGAGTTAAAGGATTAGTTCACTTCCTGAATTAAAATTTCCTGATAATTTACTCACCCTCATGCCTTCAAAAGATGTTCATGCCTTTCTTTCTTCAGTTCATTCAGAAACATTCCAGGATTTTCTCCAAATAGTGGAATTCAGTGTTGATCAACAGGTTGAAGGTCCAAATTGCAGTTTCAGTCCAGCTTCAGAAGGCTCTACGAGATCCCAGCTGAGGAAGAAGGGTCTTATATTGAAAAACTGAATATACTGGTCACACTTTATATTAAGTGGCCTTAACTACTATGTACTTACATAAAAAAATAAGTACACTTTTGCTGCTACTGAGGTGGGATCCAGGTAAGGTTAGGGAGAGGTTTGGTGGTATGGGTAGGTTTAAGGGTGGGTTAAGGTGTAAGGGATGGGTCAACAGTGTAACTATAAATGTAATTACAGAAATTCATTACAGATGTAATTGCATGCAGGTATTTTTTTTAAAATATTAGTACAATATAAACACATGTATGTACACAATAAGTGCATTGTATCAAATGATTAATTTAAATGTAAGTACATAGTAGTTAAGGCTGCCTAATATAAAGTGGTACCAACCACAAATGATCATCTTACACAAGATTTGAGATGCGTGTCCACGACTTCATGTAGGAAAATACATTGGAAAGGTCATGGGTAGTTACTTCTTCATTTATGTACTCCGGTTCATAACAGTACATAGGGCAAAAAAAAAAAAAAAACCTCAACTTCAGAATCGTCTGACATCGTTGTTTTACCTTTTTTTGTAAAGGATGTTTAAATTTATTTGAATGTTCGCTTTGTAAACACTAGGTTGGTACACCTATGTCATGCGTGACCTTTCCATTGTGACTGCGTAATATGTGAAGTGTAACAAGTGCAAGATGAGCATTTGTGGTTAAAAAGTATATAAATTATTTTTTTTAGAAAACGGCCCATTTTTTTTTTAGATGAGAGCTTTATTACTCGGCTAGGATTGTGTAGTGCCCTTTGAAGCTGCACTGAATTTGGACCTTCAACACTATGGTTCCCACATTGAGGAAAAACAAAAAAACACATTTTTTTGAGTAATTAAAATAATTTGTTATCCTGCAGTTCAGTCAACTCAAATAAGTTTAGTCAACCTGAAATGTTAAATTGTACTAAGTGAAAACTTAGATATTTGAGTTGACTAAACAAACAATTTGGTTTGTTAAACTTAAAAGCTGGGGTTGTTACCCAGCTGCCTTAAAATTTTAAGTTGAATGAACTCAAATATCTAAGCTGTCTCTAAGTACAACAAGTTGACTAAACGATTTGGAGTTGACTGAAGGTTACAAATTATTTTAAGTTGACTCAACAAATTGTTTTTTACAGTGTATATGGAGAAATGTCCTGTAATGTTTTCCTCAAAAACCTTAATTTCTTTTTTGACTGAAGAAAGACATAAACATCTTTATGGAAGCCTATTTCCGCCACTGAATAAAAAATAAAAAGTTTGACAATTTTGACTTTTAATCTCAAAACTTAGAGATATAAACACACAATTGTGAGTTATAAAGTCACATTTGTGGGATATAAACTCACAATTGCCAGAAATACAATTTTTCTTGCAATTGCGAGTTTGTATCTCACAATTCTGACTTTTTTTCTCGCAATTGCAAGTTTATATCTTACAATTCAGACTTTTTTTTCTCTCAATTGTGAGTTTGTATCTCACAATTCTATAAACTCGCAATTGCGAGTTATAAAGTCCAGATCTGAGGAGAAAAAAGACTGGTATGTTCACAGAATTGTGAGTTTATATCTCACAATTCTGAAAAAAAAGTCAGAATTGCGAGTTTGTAGCTTCCATACATCTTGGATGACGTGGGGGTGAGTAAATTATCAGGAAATTTCTATTCTGAAAGTGAACTAATCCTTTAAGGTTTATTGTACATCTACTTTGTTTGAGATGTTTCTTCTAAAAGTTCTTACAAATTAAAACGTATGTAGAGTACAAACTTAGAAAATGAATGCCAATAGTATAGTTTAAATAGTTACTTTTTAATGTAATTTATAAAAATGACAAGCAAAATGACATATTTTTCTGAACATCATAACACTATTCTTAAAATCATTTGAAAAAAAAAGTGACATCCATTAAAAATTACAAAAACTTGCACTTGCTACATATTTTGTTTTTAATTACTGTAAAAGGAACTAAAAAAATCATGAGATTTATCATAATTAGGACTCAGAAATATTTCCAAGTACCCTGTAGAATCTATTTAAGTTAACCTGGTTGAAAATCACTGGTCTAGGAAAACCAACTGAGATGTAAAATACATGTTAAAGCTCATTTGCATTTTGTTTCCCAACAGGATAAGAATCTTACATAAATAAAAATGGTCCTGTGAGTGTTTCCTGTTGTCCTGATTATATCTAAAAGTCAGTGTGTAGAACTATATCTGCACATAATTCTTTCTGTATTGCATTTCTCAGTAGAGCGTCTAACATGGCCTGTCATGTAGAGCCCGTCTGTCAGCCTTCTAGATTCAGTACCCGTCTGTTCTTTGAAAAAAGATTTCTGCGAATGAATTTTGAAGCCGTAGCAGAGATGGCTGAGATAAATCATTTCCAGTGGCCTTTCTGTTTCAGCTGATTCAGCACGCTGAAGTGCATTTTATATAACCATCAATTATTAATGCACTATTACCATATTAGCATATGCGAAAATCCAACTAGGTTAGTAGGGTACGATATATATTTGCATATGTGTGCATGATTTAACTGTATGTGTAGGATATAAATCTGTGAATATGTGTCTACACGCATTTATGTATAACGTATGTGTTCCTGTTTCTGAAATGTATTCTTAAACGTGTAGGAATCTATTACAGCGTTAGTGTGTGGATGTGGTTGTTGACTCCGTGCAGGTCGTTGTTATTAAACAGGACTGTGGATGTGCTCTGACAGGTGGATTATGAGCCGATTATTTACGCCGCTCTTTTAATTAAAAGAAAAACTGCCTATTACTCTTCCCTCGCTCGCTCGTTAATATCTGCCACCAGATTTGGGTGTTGACGATGATCTGTAATTAAAAAGAAAAGAGGCAGCTTTATGGCAGAGTTTGGGAAACATCAGGAAATTACTTTGTGGATCACACACTCACACACAGTAGTCTTTGGTTTGAAGGTCTGAAATAGTTATGAGAAATGTATTCTTTTTTTATTTTTTACTAAGAAAATGATATCACTTAAGCAGTGTTCTGAGTATGTCTATGATCCCCGTCAGAATAAAAGCATGTAATACAACAGTTAATAAGAAATACAAGAAAAACATCTGTGTGCTGCAGAAATTAACAATTAACATAAAAATGAAAATACTGTCATCATTTATTTGATTCCTGTAGAGAACAAAAGAAGATATTTAAAGAATGTTTCATCTGTTTTTTTCCAACTCATGATCAACTGAGCACTAATGAGGTTTTATGTTATTGAATTGTCACCATGCTGATTTGTGAATTAAAAATACCAAAAATTAGGTCTATATCTATATTTTTACATTTTTTGCCAAAATAAATAAACACTTAGACATTTCTCAAAAATCTTTTATGTTTCATAGAAAAAAGTGAGTCATGCAGGTTTGGAACATTATGAGTAAATGCTGACAGGTGAGTAAATGATGACAGAATTTTCTGTTTTATTTTTGAGTGAGAAATCCCTTTAAAGTAGCTCTGAGTTAAAGGATTAGTACACCCAAAAATGAACATTCTGTCATTAATTACTCACCCTCATGTTGTTCCAAACCTGTAAGAACTTTGTTCATCTTTGTAACACAAATTAAGATATCTGATGTCACTGATGTCACATGGACTATTTTAATAATGTCCTTACTACCTTTCTGGGCCTTGAATGTGTCAGTTGCATTGCTGTCTATGCAGGGTCAGAAAGCTCTCAGATTTCATCAATAATATCTTAATTTGTGTTCCATGTATATGGTATTGGATTCGTGATTAATGTTGTAATCAGTATTAAGAGCAATGTTTCTTTTTTAGTATCAGTCATATACTATTAAAGTTTTTGCTAAAATGTTAAGTCGATTTTTTTTTTCGTTTTAATTTGAGATTTTCCACTTTTTAAGTTTTAGTAATTTTGTAGTGCGTCTTTGTCATGTTAATGTTTTATTATTATTATTATTATTATTATTATTATTCACATATAATGTACTCACCCCATTGTCATCCAAGATGTTCATGTCTTTCTTTCTTCAGTCGTAAAGAAATTATGTTTTTTGAGGAAAACATTTCAGCATTTTTCTTCATATGATGGACTGATATGGTGCCCCGATTTTGAACTTCCAAAATGCAGGTTAACTGTGGCTTCAAACGATCCCTGTAACGCCACGCCAGCAGAGGGAGCCCTCACCCATGCACTGACTGTTCCCGCTCCCTCTGCTGCTTCATTGGTTACTTCCTGTTTGGTGACCATATAAGGAGGCCTAAACCAAGCCTTGTTTATTTGTCACTTTTGGACTGCTCACCGGTATTTGGACTCTGTTTATTTGGTTTTCGCTTTTGTCTTGCCTACGTTTCATTGTTTGTTTGGAGATTGACCCTGCCTGTCTTGACTACGATCTGTTTAATAAAGCTCGCATCTGGATCTTAGACGCTTCCCTGGAGTCCCGTTACAGAATACTTCGCCTCCCAAAGATCCAGCGGCTTTCAGAGACACCGATCTAACCACGGGCCCAGCATCACGCCTCGTTCGACTCCGTCAAGGTAACCGGCCAAGTGAACAATACATTATGGACTTTTGTGAACTTAGTCACTTGGTGGATTTTAAGGAAAGCTTCCTCAAGGGCATTTTCTTCTTTGGTTTATGTAAAGACATTTCAAATAAAATGCCTGGTCATCACCGCCACCTTCTCTCTAGTCCATTATATTGACTATGCTCTGTTGCTGGCTGGATCGGCATTTACTGTAGGGATCGCCAATGATAAACCCTACCATCCTCCCGTACCAGCCACACCAAAATACTCATATGTCATGTCCGGTATTGTCACTATCACGCCAGAGCCTTCTCATGCCAAGCCTGCCAAGCCAAAGCCTGCTCAAGTCACATCCACCAAGCCAAAGTCTGCTCACGTCACATCTACCAAGTCACAGTTTACTCACGCCATGCCTGCCACTCCAGGGCCTGCTCACACCATGCCTGCCCGTCCAGAGTCTGTACCTGTCATGGCTGCCCTCCCACAGCCAGCTCACAAGATGGCCGCCATCCCAGAGCCTGTCCACAAGATGGCCGCCATCCCCAAGCCTGTTCACAAGATGGCCGCCATCCCCAAGCCTGTTCACAAGGCCTGTTGCCACGCCTGAGCCTCATCAGTCCAAAATCATCTCATCCAAATCTCATCTCGCCATGTCTGCTGCACCCAAAGCAAATCAAGTGATGGCTGATCCTTCGGTGTCAAGTCAAGTCAGGGCTGCACGTTCAGTGCCAAATCAAGTGACAGCTGTGTTTCCTGAGCCACGTCAAGTTACAGCTGTTACTTCGGAATCAAGTCAAGTTACAGCTGTAGTTCTTGAGTCAAGCTAAGTCACAGCTGTTCCCCATGAGTCAAGCCAAGTCACAGCTGTTCCCCATGAGTCAAGCCAAGTCACAGCTGTTCCCCCTGAGTCAAGCCAAGTTACAGCTGTTATTCCTGATTTAAGCCATGATACAGCTGATGTTCCTGAGTCAAGCCAAGTTACAGCTGTTGTTCCTAAGTCAAGCCAAGTTACAGCTGTTGTTCCTGAGTCAAGCCAAGTTACAGCTGTTGTTCCTAAGCCAAGCCAAGTTACAGCAGATCTTCATGAGCCAAGTCAAGTTGCTGCTGTCCCCGAGCCAAGCCAAGCCACAGTTGATCTTCATGAGCCAAGTCAAGTCACAGCTGACCTTCATGAGCCAAGGCAAGTCACAGCTGACCTTCACGAGCCAGGTCAAGTCACGGCAGACCTCCCTGAGTCAAGTCAAGTCACGGCAGACCTCCCTGAGTCAAGTCAAGTCACGGCAGACCTTCCCAAGTCAAGTCCAGTCACAACAGACCTTCCTGAATCAAGTCAAGAAACAGCTACGCTCCTAACAGAACCTCTTCACGACATGGCTGCTAGTACAGGGCCTCGCCAAGCCACGGCCATCCTGCCAGAACCTCACCAAGTCCCCTCTGACCTTCCAAAGCCACGTCACATCTCAGCTGATCCTCTAGAGTCTCGTCATGTCTCAGCTGATCCTTCAGAGCCTCGTTGTGTCTCAGCTGACCTCCTAGAGCCTCGTCACGTCTCAGCTGACATCCTAGAGCCTCGTCACGTATCAGCTGACCCCCCAGGGCCTCGTCACGTATCAGCTGACCCCCCAGAGCCTCGTCACGTATCAGCTGACATCCCAAGCCACGCAGAGCCCACGCTCCCAAGCCACGCAGAGCCCATGCTCCCAAGCCACATGTCCACAGTGTCCACAACCTCAAGGCCGGCAGGCATCCCGCTATCTACTGGGCTGCCTGTAATGGCTGTTGCCATTTTGAGCGTGTGGGCCACACACTGCGCTCCAGAGGCCAGGTCTGACCACGAGTCTGCTCCAGAGGCCTCATCTGTCCACGGGTCTGTGCCAGAGGCCTTTCTTGCCAACAAGTTTGCGCCAATACCTCCTGAGGTGTCAGCATGCACTGCAGAACCACCTAAGGAGGTGGCGTCCATTAAAAAACTCACTGCCACGTCTGACCACGAATCTGCGCCAGTGCCTCAAGAGGTGTCAGTGAAAGCTGTAGAACCTCCCACGGAGGCGGCGTCCACCCTTGAACTCACTGCCATGTCTGACTATGAGTCTGCGCCAATGCCCCCAGAGGTGGTGGCTCCGGCTGCAGAACCCCCTAAGGGGGCGGCATCCTCCTACGAACTCTCTGCCCATCATGTCACGGCCAAGGAGGCCAATCATGAACTCTCCGCTCTGCTATGGATGTCACTAGTTCCACTGTGGATATCTTTGCTCCTGTCTGCTCTGTCTGCTCTGTCTGTCCCGCCATGGCTCCCTGTTGTGCCTGCTCTGCCTGCCTCGCCATGGCTCCCTGTTATGCCTGCTCTGCCATTGCTCCACGGCCCAGGCCCTCCAGTGTTCCACTGTCTGCCATTGCTCCACGGCCCAGGTCCTCCAAGGTTCCACTGTCTGCTACTGCTCCACGGCCCAGGCCCTCCAGTGTCCCATTGTCTGCCATTGCTCCACGGCCCAGGTCCTCTGAGTTTTCACTGTCTACCACTGTACCACGGCCCAGGTCCTCCAGGGTTCCACTGTCTGGCACAGCTCCATGGTCCAGGTCCTCCAAGGTTCCACTGTCTGCCACTGCTCCATGGCCCAGGTCCTCCAGTGCTTCACTGTCTGCCACTGCTCCATGGCCCAGGTCCTCCAGTGCTTCACTGTCTGTCCCTGCTCCACAATCCAGGCCCACCTCCTCTGCACGGACCTGGCCCCCCGTCCCACCCCCTGTTTTGCCTCTGTTCCCCCACCCTCCTGGACTGTTGTTGCTTGAGCGCCAGGAGTCACTCCTAGGGGCGGGGATTCTGTAACGCCACGCCAGCAGAGGGAGCCCTCACCCATGCACTGACTGTTCCCGCTCCCTCTGCTGCTTCATTGGTTACTTCCTGTTTGGTGGCCATATAAGAAGGCCTAAACCAAACAGACTCCGCGAAGTATTGTTTTGCTGTGCGGACTCTACTAAGCGTTTTCTCTGATTTCATTGCCTTGTTCTTGTTATTTTCCACGGTTTTGTTTCTTGTCATAGTTTTGTCTTGTTTTTGCCATTGTTTTGTTCTGTTTCATTGCCATAGTTTTTGCCTTGTTCCATTGCCTTGTTTATTTGTCACTTTTGGACTGCTCACCGGTATTTGGACTCTGCCTGTTTATTTGGTTTTCGCTTTTGTCTTGCCTACGTTTCATTGTTTGTTTGGAGATTGACCCTGCCTGTCTTGATTACGATCTGTTTAATAAAGCTCGCATCTGGATCTTAGACGCTTCCCTGGAGTCCCGTTACAATCCTAAATGCAGTTGTAAATGATCCCAGCCAAGAAAGAGGGTCATATCTAGCATAATGATTGGTTATTTTCATAAAAATAATGCAATTTATATACTTTTTAATGCCAAATGCTTGTCTTGTCTCACTCTGCCTAAACTGTTTTTGTTCCGGTTCATGACAGTTATGGGTATGTCTAAAAACTCCCATCTTCTCCTTCAACTTCAAAATCGTCCTATATCGCTGTTTACTTTTTTTGTTAAGGGTGTTTGATCTTCTTTGCTTGTTCTTTTTGCAAAGACTGGGTCGGAACTTCTGCAGCGATGTAGGATAATTTTGAAATGACTTTTGAAGTTGACAGAGAAAATACAATTGGAGTTTTTCGACACACCCTAACTGTCTTGAGCCAGAATACACAGATCAACGAGAGCAAGGCAAGACAAGCGTTTGAGAATAAAAAATATCTAAATTGTAATTTTTAATGGAAATATCCAATCATTTCGCTAGATTGACTGGGATCGTTTGAAGCCCTATTTAAACTGCATTTTGGAAGTTCAAAATCGGGGCACCACATCAGTCCATTATATGGAGAAAAATGTTTTCCTGAAATGTTTTCCTCAAAAAACATAATTTCTTTATGACTGAAGAAAGAAAGACACAAACATCTTGGGTGATTGGATGAGACTCAATGGGGTGAGTACATTATATGTGAATCTTTGTTTTAGAAGTGGACTTCTCCTTTAAGTATTGTATTGTTTTGTATATAGTCAATATTTTTATGTTTCAGTTTTTAGTTTATTTAGTTGTAGTTATTTTAGGACGTCAACAAAACACAACTGAGAAATGCTGAAATAAAATACATTTTTGGTAACACTGCAATAAAGTTCGATTTGTTAAAGGGGTCATCGGATGCCCATTTTCCACAAGTTGATATGATTCTTCAGGGTCTTAATGAAAAGTCTCTAATATACTTTGGTTAAAAATTCTCAATGGTTGTGTAAAACAACACCCTTTGTACCTTGTCAAAAGCAGCTCTGCAAAAATCATCCCATTCTGAGGGATTGTTCTTTTAAATGCAAATGAGCTCTGCTTGCCCCGCCCCTCTCTTCTCTCTGTGGAGTGACGAGCTGCTCTGAGGGATTGTTTAGCCGCATTTAGCACGTTTAAGCCGCGAAACTTGCTAATTACCATGTTATTAGGAAAGGTGATTGCAGAGATTCATAAAAAAAACCTTATACTCACTTCTGCTGTAGGTGAAGCTGGATCATGAATGATTTGCGCAAACATAGACCCATTTATGTAGATCGGGAGGTGCATTCTATTCACAATCAAATGTAATCCACTGCATCTCCAGTGGCTCAGATGTTGGGAGTAAATGATGACCACTATGTTCAGTATTACATCCAGCAACACAACACCTCAATCGCTCAATCTGAGATATTCTTGTCTAATTTACATTCCTGCTCCGGCATCGAAAACAATGGAGGTCGGACTGTTACAGTTGATCTGAGGCAAGACGCTCATGTCAATCAACTATCATGGGAGCGGCCTCTGTCGGTGTGACGCATCTGAGAATGGCTCGATTTGAAAAAAGGGGATATTATTTTAATAGATTAATTAAATACCACTGCATGGATTTTTATCATTATAGGGTAGATTTGTACATACACTGCCAAAACACATTAATGTTCAAACAACATGTAAAAGTGAAGTTTGCATCCAATGACCCCTTTAATATTAGTTAACTACATTAGTTAACATATCAAGTAGGTTTGGCCTCGGGCCAAAAAAATTCCCTTAAAAAAAAAGTAATACACTGCGTCTTCAGCAGCTCAGATGTTGGGAGTAAATGACGACTTCTCTACGTCCCTGGCATCGAAACAATAGAAGAGAGTTCCCAGCTCACTGAGGGCGGGTCTAAGGTAAAAGGGCCATGTCAATCAATAGTCGTGGGAGCGGCCTGGGTCTGTGCGATGTCACACAGCCAAGAATCAGAGAATGGCCTGATTTGAAAAAGGGGATATTATTTATAGAAATTAAAAAAATACCACTGTGTACATTTTTATCATTATAGGGTGGTTGTGTACACACACTGCTAATTCAAGGGTTGTTGCAACCAATTTTTTGTCCAAAAAATCCATTATTGTGTGGTGTTATTAAGATTTTTTAACTGCTCCTGATCGAGATGGAACGTCCCAGAACTCAAATGTGTTATATTTACAACTCTTGATCAAACTGCCTCTGATGTAATAGTAAATGAGTGTGCAAGAATCACCTAGATGATGCGTGCCTCTATAACTGAAACTTGGCAGCCACTAACATGCCACGAAAGTAGAGTACTGATAAAGAACATAACCCATTTTCTTTTTTCTATTTTGTTTTTAAAAAGTGTGTGGTCTTGCAGTCTGGTCAAATGATCTAATAAGCACATTCAGAGGATTATAAGGCTAAAAATTGGTTGAAACTGTCTATATATCTGTTGTCTCCCATCGTTTTAAAATTGGTTCAGATTTGAAAATTGTCTAGTTTGTGCCAGGCCTTACGAAACAGAGTTGAATGTTCTTTTAGCATCACAGCGATAATCATTATCCACCACACTCACAATATTAGCGGTCATCATTCTCATCATGCAGGAAAGCAGAGCGCCAAATATTTCACAAGGACACAAGCACAGTGCAGTTGCATTACAGGAGCAAAACCTGTTTGTCACTCGTAAGCTTCAGCAGCTGCACAAACGATGCCTGTGCACTTTATTAAAGACTATTTATATAACACCATCCAACTGTTTGAACGTTTCCTCTTTTCAACTAAAAGAATGGCTTTTTATTTACATCCGTGTTGATTTTGTGTACCCAACCTCTGACTACACACACACATAAACACACACCTGTGCTTATGATTGACAGCCTCCTCCTCAGTTTAAAATGTGAGGACTACGCCAACTCACAGCGCTCGGGTTTAGCGAGCTTTACCGGCTTTTGATTCCTGATAGGCCAACTGTCTGTCACCTCTAATGGAATGTGGATGTGTGTGTGTCTTGGAGAGAATGACTTTGACCTCACAGTTGCACACCATGCACACTGGTCAAAGGGTACAAATGTCAATCACACTCCGGACATGGTCAGAGCAACACATACACACACACAGTTCCCAGTTCTTTTTCAGCTGAGTGTGTGTGTGTGTGCCTGCAAATATGAGTCAGAGAATACAAAACAAAACCATCTGAAAGAATCCAGGATCAGGACACCCTTGGGTGTGTTGCTTGTCTAAGCTCTCTAATCCCAGTATTAGGTTGGTAAATGCTGACGTTAATCCTGCTCTGTTTAACACATCTTCGTTATGAATGGCTCTTTGATTCACTGCTGTTACAGTGGTCATGTGAGCAGTGTTGGGCAAGTTACTTCCAACATGTAACACATTATATATTACCAGTTACTGTCTTTAAAAAGTAATTAGTTACATTACAATATTACTGTCTCTGAATTGTAATGCGTTACACTACTTTTGAGTTACTTCTGAGTTACTTTCACCAAAATATCAACAGAATGAAATACCAAAATGTAGTTTATTGCTGCTCGTTATACATCCAGCGGAAAGTAATGAGGTAGGTCTGTGTAGCATAAAATTATAAAATCATATTTAGATAGGCTACCGGTATGTAAGTCTACATTAACGTTACTTGTTGTTTAGGTTAAACACAGATAAGCACAAAATTATAAATTATAAATTATAAAATAATGTACAAACAATAAACACAATGCCTAGCCTATAGACTATTTTGAACGGTTTTCAGAACAAGAATGAAATATATAAGTTGCTAAACAAGCCAAAACGAATTAGGCTAATTTAAAGCGAAACTGAAAGCAAGCGCGTCGTTCTCACGCAGCCTATCTCTCTCATTCGGCATGAATCCAATTAAATGTGTCCATATTATTTATTAGTAAACCAGGCTTTGTACTTAACGCGTGTCAGCCCTGGTGAAAAAACCAGCATAAGCTGGTAGGTATGTTTTGATGCTGGGATGCTGGTTAGGTATGTTTTGGTGCTGGTTTAAGCTGGTCCTTTGCTGGTTTATGCTGGCCCTTAGCTGGTTTATGCTGGTCCTTTGCTGGTTTATGCTGGTCCTTGACCAGTAACAAAGCCACCCCACGGGTTACGGCAACACAATCAGGAAAAATTATCTGCCTAAACACCACACTGTAAAATGTTTATGGTCAAATTAACAGTAACTTTCTAGAAAAAAAAAAGTAGTTGCTGTATTTCATACCACATTAAAATACTGTAAAAGTAAGTACAGTAGTTTTGTGTACTGTAAAATCAACCCAGGCTCATTGGAAATACATGCCTCTACATACATTTGTGCAACACCGTAATACATACCTTACTGCATGTTTCGCAGCAGTTTCAAAGTGAAATATCAAGAGAGTGGCACTAAAACACACGCTCAATACATAACTGTGGCATATTTTTGCGTTTTTATTATGCTGCTTGAGGTACATATTGCAGCCATTCAGAATTAAAATATCCGGTGAGTGTCGCTAAAGTTTAATGCTCTATCATGTTGGAAATATCCCCTACACCAAACCCAACCCTAAATCTACCCGATAGTGTTAACAAATGCAAAAGTGATATAAAAACACATTTGTTGATGCAGCTGTGCTATTTTAACCTGCTTGGCGATTTGAGCTGTTTTGTCATATCGTAGTTTCACAGGGTTCGTTCCGGAGATCTTCACTTTTCAAGTGCAACGCCATATCGCGTGAGCTACCAAGCAAACCTATGTACAGAATAATAAAACATATGCGAATGAAACTGTAAATGTGATGACAATGTTCAAAAGTTTCAGTTTAAAATTGCACAGAATGTTAAAATACATTTGAAGTTATAATATTCTGTAAGTAATTGTGTGGAAAATTAGGTTTTATTTATCAAAGCTCTGTACCTGTAAATTAGACTTTGTGTGAAAATGAATAAAAGTTTTACTGCCTCTAGTGTTCATTTCAACTGGAAACTGCAGTGATTCGTACATATAGAAGGTTTGTACTTACACCATGATCTGGTCAGTTACCTGGATGCGTGGCCATATTGGCAATACTTGGATATAAACAGCAGCATGGATTGCATGGTTAATGTACTACTGAATACATTGTTTCGCTAATTTATGCTGACTAAACCACGCGAAAAAATGTAAGGTGGTAAATTATATAGAGAAGGACTTAGTAAACAGGAAAGGTCACAATATTTTGACAAACTAAATTGGAAATGATAACAACAAACATGAATGCTGTCAAGATTCTTGCCTTGGAAATCCTGGTTCAGTTTGGCCAAACACAATTGCCCTTTCCTTTTGTCCCTCAGACAGTTTTTTTGCACTCCTCTCCTTGATTTGTTATAACATTTGGCTCCAGTAGTACTATAGTAGTCCAAATGTTATTCCCCGTCCAGCCGATTAGTACAGTATGATTAGTGCCGCCATTATGGCCAGTCAATGATATGTCGTGAAAACACTCTATAGGCAGAGATTTTCTTACTAAAGAGAGATAAGAGGGTCTGTATTACTTACTATTGGAAAAAGCGCAACAGCTAACCTGTATCACGTGTTCCTTAATAACCAATCACAGTTCAGCCTTGACGTTGTTTGTTCAGCCTCAACCGCTGTTACGGATACCATAGGAATGATCAGAAGTGCCATAAGCTGAATTCCACCTGTTGCAAAAAGTCAGTGACTTCTCTTATAAATCGACATCTTTTTCGTGGTAAACTCTAAAAATAGTTCAATCCAAAAGTATTGTTTAGTGTAAAACATGATTAGCAGATAGGCTGTTAACTCTAAAAAGATGTTTATTCAGTGTAGTGAAGCCTCTCTTCCATTGACATCCATTCAAAGAAAACGGCCTCTGGTCTCCTTTCCGACGTACTGCCAGACCGGAAGCCATTACACTTTTTCGGCTAATGGTTGCAGGCTTCCCTTCTAGTGGCTTTGCTATAGGTACATTTTTTCAGTTTTGCAGTATTGTAGAGGCACTTATTTCTAATGAGCCTAGGTACAGCCAGTTAACACAGCTTGACTAAAAAACCAAACACTCGCTCAGAATAAAACATATAAAATGAATAAAAAGTTGAAAATTAAAGTTAACTAATCATAGCCTACTCTCTTGTGGGTTTTCATCATCATGATGAGTCTGTCACAGAGGTGTGTGGTTGGTTTTTACTTTTATTTCTGCTACTGTATTTAGATTTACAGTACGCTGATACAGCAATGGTCAAAATGATTAGAACACTAGTATTTTCACCAGCTAAAAAATTATTTAAAGTCAGTTATTTCTATCTTTTGCTGTACTGTGCCTGTAGGAAATATCGGTTTACATTTCCAAACATTCATTTTGCCATTAATTGTAATAATCCAGTGAGATTTTTGTTTGCTCAAGGAGTCTGAAACAGGCCAGTATTCCACACAGAGATCTGATCTCATCATCATCCAGTCTGTCTGGAATGCCATGAAGAATCCTGAAGAACTGTGGCAACGTCTCCAAGATGCTTCAAGAGACCTACCTGCAAAGCTACCTGAAAAACTATGCACAAGTGCACCTAGGGCAAAAACTGATTTAAACACCAAGGGTGGTCACATCAAATGTTGATTTAATTTAGTTAATAGAAGTTAATTGACAAAGAAAATCTATTTATTACATTGTTTTTAACAGCATCCTCATTTTACAGCATAAGTGCCTTTTAACAGTAATGTAGCTCAGCCATTTCTTGCAGTTTATGTAAAGTATCAGGTAGTCAGGGAAAGTACTGTGAGTAATTCATGGGTTTACTGTCTGAGGCTGAGATTATACAAGGGCATATTACCTGACTAACTACATTAAATGGACACTCTGACAGAAGTTTTTTTTTTTTGCACTATGATGATGCTGAATGCAAGCAATGCTTTTTGGACTTACATGTATCAACAACATCTTTACTTTTCTCATCTTTAAGTGCTGAGTCATACTGAAGGTGCTGATGGGTTTTATTCTCTCTAAACGGGCACGGCAGGGAGCCTGAGCCTCAGCACCAGGTGCTTCTGTGTTCGGCGGCTTCTCAGCCATAAATCTCCCTGGGCTCTGCTCCACCGCAGATGTAGATGTGGAGAGATTACTCTGCCCAAAACAGCAGTCAGGCCCTTACTAAATCTGGCCGTTTAACTGGTAAACTGAAAACCGGTGTGTGCATGTGTGGGTGGGTAGGTCACAGCACTGAACTGCATCTTAGTCTTGCCAACATGATCTCACAGAAGAACTTAACTATTTTACAAGGAAGCAATTTCGAAAGAATTTTTAACATATGACTTGTACAAAAATACAACTTTTAGAAAAAAGTAAGCATGAAGGTCCACTCCTTACCACACCTCTAAACAGCTCTCACTGGGTGTAATCTGTACAAAAATGTACAAATGACGTTGTATGCATTAGCCACCAATTTGTTTTTGTTTTGGGTGTATAGGAGTGGGGTGTGACAACCCAACATAGTACAAAAATGTTCAGAATACCCTTAAATTCTAACATTAAATGTATTCAAATTACCATGAATTTTATACAACCAACAAAATACGAAACTACTAATATGACTGAGACTGAGCAGGAAAACTGTTGTATGTAGTGATTTTGTAAATGTCATAATCAAAACAATTGTAATGTAACACACATGGAATGTGACCCATTAACTGTAAACATGAAAAAAGCCAACCCAGCTCATTATAAATATATGCTTATGCGATGTTTCGGAAGTACCGGTATTACATACCTTACTGCATGTTTCATGACAGTTTCAAGGTGAAATGTCCAGCGCGTGGCTCTAAAATGTGTATTCAATACATGACCATGGCAAAGTTTTTATTAAAGGAGAAGTCCACTTCCAGAACAACAATTCACAAATAATTTACTCACCCCCTTGTCATCCAAGATGTTCATGTTTTTCTGTCTTTAGTCGTGAAAGAAATTATGTTTTTTGAGATTTTTGGGATTTTTCTCTGTGTAATGGATTTGATTGGTGCCCCAATTTTGAACTTCCAAAATGTAATTTAAATGCAGCTTCAAAGGGCTCTAAACGATCCCAGCCGAGGAAGAAGGGTCTTATCTAGCGAAACGATTTTTTTTTTGGAAAATAAAAATTTGTATACTTTTTAAGTACAAAACCTTCTGTAGCACAGGCTCTGGGATGCGCGTTCACGTACTATTGAATCACGTCGAAAGGTCTTGCGGAATGAAGGCAGAATCACAGACCCAGTGTTTACAAAGCGAACGTGCAAAGACTAACAAAGTGCAAGTAAGTCAAACGCTATTTACAAACAAAAAGGTACAATGATGTCAGACGATTCTGAAGTTGTAGGAGAAAATAACATGTTTTTTGAAATACTTTACCTTTTTGAGCCGAAGTACACAGATGAATTAACATGATTCGAAGACGTGATTCGTAGTAGTGATGGGAAGTTCGGATCATTTTACCGACTCGGACATTTGAGTCTCGTTTAGCAAAATGAACGAATCTTTTTTCAAGTCAATTCATTCATTTTAGCAAAATCCCAAAGACTCAAAACAGTTGAACTAATTCCAATACAGAACCTAATACGCAACTGAACGAATCACTCCCCAAAACGAGTCGTTCTTCACGAGTCACATTAAAGATTCGTTCAAATTAAACGGATCGTTCAAGAACGACCCGTGGACGCACATCACAGAGTCTGTGCTACACAAGCTTTTGTGCTTAAAAAGCATACAATTTTTTTTTTCCGAAAACAATGACTGATCATTTCGCTAGATAAGACCCTTTTTCCTGGGCTGGGATCGTTTAGACCCCTTAAACTGCAGTTTGGAAGTTAAAATTTGGGACAGCAATGAAGTCCATTATATGCAGAAAAATCCTGAAATGCTTTCCTCAAAAACCATAATTTCTTTATGACTGAAGACAGAAAGACATGAAAATCTTGGATGACAAGGGGGTGAGTAAATTATTTGTCAGTTGTGGTTCTGGAAATGTCCAAGAAGTGTCCATAAAAGACATGTGTTGGAAATACACCCTACACCAAACCCACCCTAAACCTGATAGTGTTACCGAAACAAAAGTGATATAAAAACACTTTCTCTGATGTGATCATGTTATTTTAACTTCTTTATATGCTAGTTTGAGCTGTTTTGTCTAGCCATTGTTTCAAAGGATTTGTACCAGAGCACTTTACCTCTCAAGGGCAACACTGTATCAGGTGAGTTACCAAGCAAACCTACTGCGTTAGAAAACCCATACATGTGAAGCTTAATTATGACACTAAGTATCAATTTACAAATCTTGCAGAATGTTAAAGGGATAGTTCACCCAAAAATTAAAATTACCCCATGATTTACTCACCCTCAAGTCATCCTAGATTCTGTCAGAGAGGTGCAATCGGAGTTATATTAAAAATATCCTTCTGAGCTTTAAAGGCCTTCTGAAGTGAAATGATGAGTCTGTGTAAGAAAAATATCCATATTTAAATCTTTATAAACCGTGATCTACAGCTTCCACTAACTGTCATACATGGTTCACAAGAGAGTGGCGTTTGAGCGGCGGTTGATGTAGGCATTAGGGATGTGCATTTCCATAACTAAGCCCAATGCGATAAACATCTCGATGCATAGTCAGTGACATAATGCATTTAAGATACATAAGAGTCAGCTACCAATGCGATGTGATGCAATTTACCCCATTAGGATGCAGTACGACCCGATTTCGATTTGATTCAACACAATGCGATTCAATGCGATACGATGCAGTGGAAAATAAATATTATGCTATGTAATTCAGTATGGCACAGATTAGGGATGTGCTCAAATCTGAGTAATTAAACTGTACAGTGGGGGAAAAATTATTTGATCCCCTGATTTTGTATGTTTGCCCAATGACAAAGAAACAATCAGTCAAAAAAATTAATGGTAGGTTTATTTGAACAGTGATAGACAGAATTACAAGAAACAATCCAGAAAAACGCATTTCAAAAAACTTATAAATTGATTTACATTTTAATGAGTGAAATAAGTATTTGACCCATTTGCAAAACATGGCAAAACCCTTGTTGGTAATCACAGAGGTCAGACATTTCTTGTAGTTGGCCACCAGGTGTGCACACATCTCAGGAGGGATTTTATCCTACTCCTCTTTACAGATCCTCTCCAAGTCATTAAGGTTTCGAGGCTGACATTTGGCAACTTGAACCTTCAGCTCCCTCCACAGATTTACTATGGGATTAAGGTCTGGAGACTGGCTGGGCCACTCCAGGACTTTAATGTGCTTCTTCTTGAGCCTCTGCTTTGTTGACTTGACTGTGTGTTTTGAGTCATTGTAATGCTGAAATACCCATCCACTACCCATTTTCAATGAGGGAAGAAAGTTCTCACCCAAGATTTTACGGTCCATGGCCCCGTCCATCGTCCCTTTAATGCAGTGCAGTTGTCCTGTCCTCTTAGCAGAAAAACACCCACCAAGCATAATGCTTCCACCTCCATGTTTGACGCTGGGGGTATGTTCTTGGGGACTGCATTCCCCCTCCTCCAAACACGGCAAGTTGAGTTCTTCCAAAAAGAGCTTGATTTTGGTCTCATCTGATCACAACACTTTCACCCCGTTCTCTGAATCATTCAGATGTTCATTGGCAATTTCAGATGGACTTGTGCGTGTACTTTCTTGAGCTGGGGGATCCTTTCGGGCACTGTAGGATTTCAGTCCTTCACGGGGTAGTGTGTTACCAATTGTTTTCTTGGTGACTATGGTCCCAGCTGCTTTGAGATCATTGACAAGATCCTCCTGTGTAGTTCTAGGCTGATTCCTCACCGTTCCCATGGTCACTGAAACTCCACAAGGTGGGATCTTGCATGGAGCCCCAGACAGAGAGAGACTGACTGTTATTTTGTGGTTTTCCCATTTGCGAATAATTACACCAACTGTTGTCACCTTCTCACCAAGGTGCTTGGCGATGGTCTTGTAGCCCATTCCAGACATGTGTAGGTCTACAGTCTTGTCCCTGACATCACTGGACAGCTCTTTGCTCTTGGCCATGGTGGAAGGTTTGGAATCTAATGGATTGATTGCTTCTGTGGACAGGTGTCTTTTATGCAGGTAACAAACTAAGATTAGGAGCACTCGCTTTAAGAGAGTGCTCTTAATCTCAGCTCGGTACCTGTATAAAAGGCACCTGGGAGCCAGAAATTTTGCTGATTGATAGGGGATCAAAAACTTGTTTCACTCATTAAAATGCAAACCAATTTATAACTTTTTGAAATACGTTTTTCTGGATTTTTTTTGTATTCTGTCTATCACTGTTCAAATAAACTTACCATTAAAATTACAGAAGGATTCTTTGTCAACAGGGGATCAAATAATTTCCCCCCCACTGTAGCTCTGATTGTATTCGTCTGAAAAAAAGAAAGTCATACACACCTAGGATGGCTTGAGGGTGAGTAAATCATGGGGTAACTTTCATTTTTGAATGAACTAGCCCTTTAAAACTGTTTTGAAATCGTCAAATTATATTGTCTAATGAAATGTGAGAAAATTAGACTTTTTTAACTGAAACTCCAACTCTGTAAATCATACTTTGTGTTTAAAGGAATAAAAGTTGTCAGAGTTTTACTGCCTCTAGTGTTTATTTTAACTGAAAACTGCAGTGATTCATTCATTTAGGTAAGTCTTTTGAGTTTTGCATAAATGTAGGTAGAGGCACATATTTCCAGTGAGCCTGGGTAGAAAAATACACATGGATTGTGATATTCTCATATATTCAGCCAAGTAAGCAGACACATCAGCTATTCCCGTCATTGTGAGTTGTAAGTCATTTAAAAAAATGACTGGCGAATGATGTCAGATGTCAACAGATGGACACCAACCGTGATCACATGACTCTCTTCAGTGGTGCAATAGAGAACGAAGGCCCAATCCAGTAGAGTCATGCTAGTTTTATGTCTTTTGAGTCCTTGGGCAAGCTTGTATTATCATTTTGTCTGCATCCATTGCAAATCACAGCATTTTGACTCCCTTTTTGGCCTAATCTCTTTTCCAGGTCAGTACGTCTACCTTGGGTTGTTTCAACAAGTGTATAGTGTAAATGCAGATATCGGGGTCACTATTAAAAGAAGATGGATATAGTCAACAAATCGGAATTGGGCATCAAGACCTGCAGTGTGAAAGTGGCCTTAGAGTTGCTCCACCATTACTTACCCTCATGCCATTGTAATCCACTTTCTTTCGTTCTGTGACTTTCTTTGTTCTGCAGAACACAAAAGAAGATACTCTGTATAATGTTTTAATAATGAATGTTTCAAAATAATGAAAATCAGTGCAGTCCAGAATCAACAATGCTATTGCCTTTCACTGTATAGGCAAATATTGTACAAATTTCTCCAATCTTCATTTCTTTTTTTTTTTATTTTTAAGTGACCTATCATTTTAAATTATAATTATATAGTTAGTTGTATTTACAGAGGTCCAAAGCTCACTAGTCACATATAAAAGTAACACCAAGCTGTAGTTTTGTTGGTGTGTTCAGTTGTGTAATAGTGTGTCAAGAGCTCTTATGTAGGCAGGATATTATGGTAACTAAGAGAAACCCATCATTGGTACTCAGACAGAGAGAAAGAGCCATGCAGACACACCCAGTATTGTGGTATAATGGGCGTAATTAAATGTAATGAATAAAATCTGCATGCTCGTAAACAACACAATAACCTTTTTTATATGTGTGAGATTATGTAGAGTGAAAAGCTCTCAGCCTGAGCTCTGCCCCTCGCTACTCTTCCCTGAGCCGTCTTTATTTATCTCTGTTAGGGCAATAATCCCTTTAAATGACATCTTTATGAAAGAAACGATAATCACCTCTGCATAATATTGTATTTAAATAGACATTAGACACCCATGTTTGATACAATCATGCCAATGGGAGAATAATAGGCTGTAAAAGGCATTAAATCTTTTGTTTTTGACTATCAATCTAAATAAAATATACATATTTCTTTCAATATTAATTTCGTAAAAAATATGTATTTTTGGATAGATACAATTTTCCCCCCTTACACTAAACAGTGCTTTATCATTAAAAGGAATAGTTCATCCCAAAATGAATATTCTGTCATCATTTACTCACCGTCATGTCGTTCCAAACCAATATAATTTGTTTCTGCTGTGCAACACAAAAGAAAATCTTTCCCTTGCAATTACAATGAATGTGGGCTGGAGCTTTCACGCTTAAAAACATGTGGTAAACCACCATAAAAGTACACTGAAAGTGATCCATAATATTTGTCAGCTTTATTTAAGTCTTCTGAAGTCATGAAACAAACAGACCGAAATTTAAATCGTTATATAATTTTACATTTTGATTGTCATAGTGGATGACAACTGATGCCACGTCTGCGACGCTTTACAACATCACCACAGAAAGACTACCATGGGTTTTTTTTTTGTTTGTTTGTTTTTTTCACAACGACTTCCATCACATCTGTGCCACCGGCCAATAGGAGCACAAAAGCACCTTCGTACATTCTTTCAAACAAGTTAAAAAAAATGAAAGAGAGACAGTGGTATTGGTCCTGCTAGGTGAAATTTTACAATAGAGCAAATGTTCGTGGAGCTGTGACAACAATACAACTGCATTTATGATGAGGAAGTACTGCAACAGAGTGAAAAAAGCTCAAATAAAAACAGCAGCGGCTATTTGCACTAGAGTAGCGACAGAGGCTATTTACACTAGGTGCAAATAGCAACAGATGCTATTTAGATTTACGGTATATAGCAATTAGATGCTATTTTCACTAAGTGAAAATAACGTATTTTCTAAGTGCAAATAGCTATAGATTATATTTGCATTATGTTAAAATAGCAGGATTTTCACCTATTTATAATACTTATATTATAATAGAGTCAAATAGAGGCAAGCTGCACCTCAGTATTGTAGTACATTATAAAACAGTATGCAATAATAACATATTGATTGTTGTTTTAATTCAAATTATTAAATGGATGCTGCCTTATTGGGACAATGAGGGACAATATTTTCAACTTTTTGAGTATTTTCTTAATTTTTATTGAAAATTAAATTATATGAGATTTGAAAAGGGAGAAAAAAGGTTGCCAAAAGGTGGATTTGAATCTGGGTCGAACGAGTCGAAAAGAGCAGAGCACGCTTTACCATCTGCACCACTGGAGCTGATGTTTAATGATGGTATTTTGTAATGTTGTCTAGCCCAATCACATGGTGTTAGTGTAAATAGCCTCTGCCAACAAGGCGGGCTGTTTGCATTTAGTGTAAATAGACAATCCGAATAGAAGCGATTTTACTTCTTTGACTTTGACACTCCATAATGTCCTCTTCATGCAACCTAGTCAGATTTTCTTTCTATTTTGGGCTTTTCTGGCAACAAGATAGAGCAAAACATGCTGCTTGCTTGCCGGTGGTTGTTTACACTTATGACACCTTCTAGTCCCGATGACAGCACACACGTTGTTAAAAAGACAGCATGCAATGAATGGCCAGGTAGCAACGTGTAGTCTGACATGTTTCTTATTCATGACACAACAAGATTTATGAGTCGAAATCGCATAATCTGACACAGCGGCTGTCGTAACCAACAAAAAAATAAAAAAAGTCTAAACCACCCATAAACTCAAGAACTGAATCAGCTTGATTTGTGAATTAATAATTCAGAAGTTTTGTGAACTGGATCAACTGAGTCATTGAAGAGATATGACTCAAAAGAATGTTTGGTCAGTCGGACACCACTGCACAGAGATCATGAGCATCATAAGGCGAATTAGGCAGAATGTGATGATTTTCACTGAATAATTTCCACATGCAATATGGGTTTAGAAGACTTAAAACATGCAGCCCTTAAGTCATATGAACCACTTCTAGGATAATTTTATGGTGCTTTTTTTGTTATTTAGGACCTTTTTAGGACCCATTCTTCATTCACTTTTATTGTATTCAAAAAAAAAAAGTGAGTTTTATAATTTACTTTATTTAATATATAAGTAAAGTGATAATTTCATGTTTCATGAAAGGAAGAAACTCAAATAGGTTTAATAAAATAACTCAAGGGTAAGTAAGTGATTTAAAAAAATGTTAATACAATAAGGTTAATTTAGTTAATGTATTTTATATAATGAACTAAAATGCACAACTATATTTTACATTCATTTTTCTAGATTAGTGATTTGTTATATATAAAAATACTATAGTTTTTTATTAAAGCATGCTCATGTTGAATTCATAATACATTAAAGGGGTGCTATTATGCTTTTTCACTTTTTGAACTTTAGTCAGTGTGTGGTGTGTATCTTTGGGCGTAAAAAAGATCTACAAAGTTACAAATCTCAAAGTCCACTCCAAAGGGAGATATTTCGTTTTTAAAAATACCTTTTCAAGAACTACAACAAACGGCTCCTTTGGACTACAACGTTTGTTTTCCACATACAATGATGTCACAACATGGCCCATTAGAATATCATTAAATTAAATCCCGCCCACGGAAATTCAAATTGTTTGGGGGTAGGAACGAGGTGGGGGAATAGCCTAACTGTAGCGTTGCAGCACGAACAACCGCTTCAACGAGCTGCAGCGCGGCGGGTATAAACACAAGCATTGACGAGAGTAGCCACTTCAGAGCTGTAACGTGCCACAGACGTGTGTAGTACAGGGGGGTCAAAACGCATGCCAAAGCTGCGATTTACTCCTGTGGCCGTGTCGGAGCCATTAGCGCCATAGGCGTGTGCAGTGTGTGGTAAGAGATTTATTCATCATACAGTGTAGATAGCTTCACTTATAACGCAAGTGTTTTTTAAAATGCATAAACTTGAACTAGAATAGGCTAGGCTAATCAGTGATGATGTTCTTTGATAATGTTGGGCTGTTTTTAGCCTTATGCTGGAGCTGGTTTCGGCCAATGAAACTAAGTATGTAAATAATTAAATAAATTAGCATGATAATATCATGTATCGGCGATCTCACAGGCTGATGATAGGACCCAACACTACTGTAGCATATTATTTACTCACCCTCCATGCATCTTAGGTGTATATGACTTCCTTCAGACAAATGCAATCAGAGTTCTATTAAAATCTATCCTGGCATTCCCAAGCTTTAGAATGGTATAGGCGGTTGTTTCTCCTCATCAGTCCAAAACACGTCCAATAATATGCATCCATCCATAATAAAAAGTGCCTCATGTGGCTTTGGGGGGGTTAATAAAGACCTCTTGTAGTGAATCGATGCATTTTTGTAAGAAAAACATCCATATTTAAAATGTAAGAACCACTTTAATCTAGCTTGCGCTAACAGTTGTACACGGAACTTGCTTCTTTGACAAGGCACGTGACAGTACTAAAATACTGTCTAAGCTGTTCGCCAATCACAACGCAGTGGGGCAGCTAACCAATCACAACACATTTAGTTTTTCGGAAGGTGGGTCTTCATTAAACCCAGAACTAATCGAGCCATTTGTGCCAGGCTGGGAGAGATGTATTGTAATAATGTAAATTATGTTAAAAAACAATACGTTTTTCGAACCACCAAGTATGAAAGCATGTTCTAGTACACCCCCAAAACAAAATCAAGACTTTGTAACAGAGCATAATAAGACCCCTTTAATGTTAATTTATATAACTTGAAATGTTATTTTTATTATTGTATTCAAAAGTTATTTAGAAATGAACTTTCATTAATACAGCATGCATTAAGAGCCGGGGATGTAAACTTTTGAACAGAATGAAGATCTGTACATTTTTCTTATTTTGCTTAAACATTATAATTTTTTTTCATTTAATATTGCCTTTCAGAAGCTACAGAAGATACTTACATGTTTCCCAGAGGACAAAATAAGTTAAATTTACCCTGATCTTCAAATTCAAAATGAGTCCCTCTGTTGTCCTCAGTGTGATCCAAAAGATGGATCTCAAAATCATACAGTCATTGTTGGAAAGGGTTGAAATACTGTACACAAAAATGCTGAAAACCCAAATAATCTGTGGGACCTAAAGGATTTTTCTGAAGAACAGCAAAGGACAACAATGTGCTCATGAACAACTAGCACTAAACAAAAAAAAAAACACAGCTGTGGATCATTCAGGTAACAACACAGTATTAAGAAACAAGTGTATGTAAACTTTTGAATAGGGTCAATTTTGTAAATTCAGCTATAATTTTCTCTTTTGAATTATATGTAAACATCTTTTATATGAAATATCTTATTCAGGTCAGTACTAAATAAAAAATAACATGAAATTACATGATCCCACTTATTTTGGTAAAATAATTAACATTTTGCAGATTCTGCAAGGTGTATGTAAACTTTTGACTTCAACTGTTTCAAATTAACATTAGTCTACGTTTAATAAGAAAAAAACAAAAACAAAAAAAAAACATATGCAATATTCCATACTTAAAATTGCTTCCTTTAATCCATTGCTTCCTTCCAGGCCCCATTTTAGTGAGTATAAGCGGTCTCGACCAAGTACTCAGAAATGAGCATCAGGGGAGTGAAGTCTTGCTTTCTGTCTAGCTTGTTTTTGTATTGTTCAATCAGCCAGTTACCCCTGCTGTCAAAACGCATGTGCGTCTCCCTGACAACCCCCCAGTCAAATCGAATTTTCCTCCCCCGTACAGAGGACTGTGTAAACTTCTCCTCGCCGTCTTTAAGATGAGCCTTCTCTCTAAATAAATCAAAAACTCTGCCACGTCCTTGAGGTATAGCGTGTGATTTTGATACGTGCGAGTGTTTGTATGTGAAAAAGAGAGCAAAAATGGGAGCGAAAGAGCGAGCGGATCTGGGAATGTGTGGAATAATGCAATTAACTCAGTATGGCATCTCAGGAGACAGAGGGATGGTGAGGGGGAAGCGAGAGAGAGAGACGGGATGCTCTTCATAAATGTCTTTGAGCGGAGCGAGAGAGAGAAAGCTGAAGGACTGAAGCTGTCACGAGCACATCCCGTTTCCCCATCACACTCAGTCAACAAGCTGTCAATCAAACCCAACAGAGCTGCTTGTAGCTCATTATTATGAGTCAAAGGTACACAACCTCACTAAACTCGTGAAGCTTTTTCAATCACTTGAGAAAATATTGGACACAATGTTAACAATGAGCCATACTGTGCACTTAAGATACGTAAGAACACGCGACTTTAGGTGTTTCTTCATTCTGATGATTTATTTGCTAGTCAACTCTTGAAAAAGGAGTTTGGAAAGCAGTGAAAGATTTATGTTATATATTTGTCGAATGTGGTTGATCAAAATATGCAAGCAATATATTTTGTCACACTGCCATTTTTCCATAGCTTTAATAGAGCGACAACAGATGGAGAAGTCTGACGTGAACATTTGCTTCAAGCATCTGAGTTACAGTTAAGGTGCCGAAATTTGCATCCAAAATATTTTGGAAAGTAATTACATATGGCAAATATCGTGGGGTCTAAAGTCCACACTGAAAATCTGGGATTCAAAATCTAATTTAAACCTTAAAATAAACAATGTTCTAGTATTTAGAAAAATGTATAAAGAGACATTATGATCTAAAATAAAAAAGTACTACTTCTGGGTCACTAATAAGCAAATTTGTGACAAAATTGTAATGGTCAGATGCTCTTTGGATCATTCTTAAATCATACTGGAGAACATGATCATTTTGTAAGATTTTCAGTTCTACTTTTCTCTCAAACTATTATGCTGATAGTATAATTTGTCATTTAAAAAAAAAAAACCCTTCTAAATATGCAATATGGAAGCAATTTCACTACTGACATCAGTTTTTTGGAACCCACTAATGCAACTAGAGTAGGTCTGTTGATAAATAAGTTCTCATAAATGAATTTTGCAGGTTCATGATGTTTTATCAGGTTCTTTATCTTTGGCACTACTCAGGAAAGACTCACAGCCTGTGTAGTGGAAAGTGTTGGAGTATAATTTAGAGGCAAACACGATTGAATTTCTAAAGTAATCAGAGCTGTAAAAGTGAAGGATGATGTGACAACTTGTTTAATCACATTAAAGATTAAAAACCAGGGAGACATTATGAGATATCTTAAGAATCTGAAGTGTGGATGAAAAATCTCATATAAATTGGTTAGATTTGCATCTCTTAATTACAGCATCTAATGTTCACAATATTATAGCAAAGGGTAAAAGAGTCCACTTCAAAAAGTTTAGCAAAGCTTATTTAATATGTCTGAATTTCAGTTTGTTGTTCCTTACATAAAGATGACAAACTATGGGAAAGCATATGTGATCCTGGACCATAAAACAAGTCATAAATAGCACAAGTATATTTGTAGCAATAGCCAACAATACATTGTATGGATCAAAATGATTGATTTCTCTTTTATGGCAGTAAAAAGCATGTTCCGTGAAGATATTTTGTAAATTTCCTACCTTAAATATATCTTAATTATAACTTAATTTTTGATTAGTAATATGCATTGCTAAGAACTTCATTTGGACAAATTTAAAGGCGATTTTCTCAATATTTTGATTTATTTTTGCACCCTCAGATTGCAGATTTTCAAATACTTGTATCTCGGCAAATATTGTTCTAACAAACTATACATAAATGTAAAGTGTATTCATTCAGCTTTTAGATGATGTATAAATCTCAATTTAAAAAGACCCTTATTACTGGTTTTGTGGTCCAGGGTCAGACTTCAGAAGACTTTTAGGACAACATGGTGCTTTTATGGTGTTTTTTTTTTTTTTGGAGTTCAGTCACTATTAACTGGTTGAACTTTTTGATAACACTTGAAGCTTCTATTTGTAATGCATATTAAATCTGTGAAAAACCTCATCATCTTGTATCATCTCATGAATAATTATAACGGACATTATAATTATATATCCTTTTTTGTGTCTATCAATTAGAGTATATGAATCAAAACACATAACGAACATCATGTTGTATCCACTAAAATAATAATAGCTTAATAATAGCAGGGTATAGTTCCCATAGTTATAATGAATCATTTCATATCTTGACATTAAGATCTGTACTGGCATTATGTATGCATTATGATTCATTAAAAGAATAGTTCAGCCAAAACTGAAAATTTGCTGAAAATCTACTCACCCTCAGGCCATACAAGATGTAAATGTGTGTTTCTTTATTGAAACAGACTTGGAGAAATTTAGCATTACATCACTTTCTCACCAATGGATCCTTTGCAGTGAATGGGTGCCTTCAAAATGAGAGTCCAAAGACATTACAATAATCCACAAGTAGTCCACACGACTCCAGTCCATCAGTTAACGTCTCGTGAAGAGGAAAGCTAGAAACAAATCCATCATTAAAGGAGTCATCGAATGCCCATTTTCCACAAGTTGATATGATTCTTTAGGGTCTTAATGAAAAGTCTATAATATACTTTGGTTAAAAATTCTCAATGGTAGTGTAAAACAACACCCTTTTTACCTTGCCAAAATCAGCTCTGCAAAAATCATCTTGTTCTGGTTATGGCTGCTTTAAATGTTAATGAGCTCTGCTCACCCCGTCCCTCCCTTTTCTCTGTGGAGAGACGAGCCTGTTTACTTTAGCTGCATTTAGCCGCTTTATCTGCTAAACTTGCTAACTAGCATGTTATTAGGAAAGGCTGAATCACGAATGATTTACGCGTTTATGTAGATCGGGAAGCGCATTCCCTTCACAAACAAACTTAATCCACTGCATCTTAAGCGGTTCTGATGTCGGGAGTAAATGATGACCACTATGTTCATTATTACGTCCAGCAACACAACACCTCAATCGCTCAATCAGAGATATTCTTGTCTAACTTAAATCCCTGCTCCAGCATCGAAACAATGGAGGTCAGACTGTTACAGCTGATTTTAGGCAGGTCTGAGGTAAGACGCTCATGTCAATCAACTATCATGGCAGCGCCACACCAACAGGCATCTGATAATGGCTCGATTTGAAAAAGGGGATATTATTTTTACAGATTAATTATAAACCACTGCATGGATTTTTATCATTATAGGGTAGAGGTGAACATACACTGCCAACACACATTAATGTTCAAACAACATGTAAAAGTGAACTTTGCATCCGATGACCCATTTAAGGCATTTTAACTTTTAACCATTGCCTCTGGGCCAAATATGAGTCCATAATCCATAATAACTATTCCTCCAATGAGAAAGTTCATTCCCTGTTGTTCTCTCACGTTAAAAACTGTTTTGGACTGGTTCCTGTTATAATAGTGCTTAATTTGTACATATTTGCTTCAAAAGGAAAAACAATGCATTAGGAGCCAGGGGGTGAAAACTTTTGGAATTTGAAGATCAGGGTAAATTTAACTTGTTTTGTCTTCTAGGAAACATGTAACTATCTTCTGTAGCTTCTAAAGGGCAGTACTAAATGGAAAAAAAGATAGGCAAAATAAGAAAAATGTACACATCATTCTGTTTACAAATGTTTACACCCCTGGCTCTTGCATTGTTTTTTCTTCTGGAGCATCAGTGAGCATTTGAACCTTCTGTAATACTTGCATACAAGTCCCTCAGTTGTCCTCAGTGTGAAAAGATGGTTTTTAAATTCATAGTCATTGCTGGAAATTGTTTTAAAAACACACACACACACACAGCTGTGGATCATTCAGGTATCAACATATGAACAGGTGCATTTTTATAAATTGAACTATAATTTTCTCTTTTATGTGAAATATCTTATTCAGGTCAGTACTACAAAATAACATGCATTTTGTATGATCCCTCTTATTTTGGTAAAATAATTACAATTTTGCAGATTCTGCAAGGTGTATGTAAACTTTTGACCTCAACTCATCTTGGATGGCCTGAGGGATAGAAATTCTCAGCTAAAATAATTTTTGAATTATTCCTTAAAGAATACCCTTATAATACATCATATAATACATGATCCACAGAAAGTTTTACCATTTTTTCCTTCAAGAATATTTTAAGCATTTGTTGTACTGTATATAAGCAGGAGGCCTGAAGAGAAATAAGACAGATCATTTCATTTTCTCTCATACACTTTTGATTCCAGAGAAAAAGAACGAGAACAAACTGTCATATTTACCTAATCATCAAGGAACCAATTTTGGCAGCATTCTTTAGCAGCGAGCATGGACGGGACTAATTTACTAAACACACCCTCCAGTCTCATAATTACATGTAATTTTACCGGCATAATTAACTAATTTAATTACTGCTCCTCAAGAGCATCAATTATTGATATTACGAAGCGTTCAGACAGGCTGTGGTGACACGAGGAGCATCAGAGGACGTGAAACACATGCTGGCACTTTGAGAGCTTTGGCATGGGTACAGCAATATACGAGTGTGTGTGTGTGAGAGAGAGACAGAGAGGGGGAGAGAAAGAGTCTGAATGCAATATCAGAGTGGCACAGACCTGGACAAGAGCCCAGACTGACAGCGGCTGCTGCAAAAATGTGGGAGAGGGAGAGAGAGACAGACAGACCAAAGAAGGCCTCAGCTCGAGTATCACAAGACTTCAAAACTACTTTGATTGTCAGTTCAGAAATAGCTTTGAACTAATAAATGATTTTATTATAACAAAAATGCTCAAAAGAACCTTACAAACTTACTTGTATGTGATTGAATGGAAGTTGTTCTGTTATTATTATAATTATGTATAAGTTCTTGAACAAATTATTGAAGCTGTTGCGCACAAAAAGTATTCTCATATAGCTTTATAATATTACGGTTGATCCACTGATGTCACATGGACTATTTTAACAATGTCCTTACTACCTTTCTGGGGACTGAACGTGGTAGTTGTGTTGCTGTCTATGCAGGGTCCGGAAACCTGGAAAAAAAATAATTAAAAATTAATGAGAGAATTTTCATTTTTGTCTTAAATGTGAAAATGCATTTTACAAACAAACCAACAGCAGCAAAAGATTTAGAGGCAAAGTTTATTTTTCAGCAGCTATTACTCTAGTTTTTAGTGTCACATGATTCTTCAGAAATATATGCTGATTTGCTGCTCAAGAAACATTTATATTTTATATTATATTCAACGTTTAGTGTTCCTTTTTCACAATACACACTATTAATATACATGCAACAAGGCAGCAACAAATAAAAGTGAAGCGCAAACTGCTATAGTACCTTGGAAAAGTGAGAAAATGAGGAAAGTGACAGACAATCTCATTATGAGCTCAAACAGATGCAGCTAAAATCACACATACCGTTTGCCTACAAATATCTGTATATTATATTCTGCGTGTTTCTGGAGGGTTGCAGTGCTGTCTTGGCTCTTATAAAATGCACTGATCCTTCTTTAATGAGTGCTGGGTTTTATGTGTGTCATGAAGGGAGAGGGTGTGACCGTGCGTTAATATCTGCCATAATACCAGACGCCACACACACACATAGTTACGGAGAGAATTTCGATTTAGAGGCGTGTGGTAAGTAACAGCACACATTAATAAGACCGCTGTGCACTTGAGACATGCTGCACAATCCGAGACCATCAGAATCTGGTTTCCTTTGGTTTTGATCAAGGAGCCATCTAGGACTAATTCAGCAGAGTGATGATTTTGTGCTCCTTCGAGTGTTCAGATCAGATATCTTTGCAGGGTAAAGAAATGGAGAAATATCATTTACAGGAGGGAAAAAAATGAAAGGGTTGGAAATATTGAAAGGTAACTATACAGTTCATTATCGTAAGACCAAGTCTGCTGAGACTCAGTACTTTGCCAAGAACGCTCTTTGTGCTAGCTTTAGCATTAACTGGGTTCTATTCAAAGCCAGCAGCATACAGAGCTTGGGTTTCAATTATCAGGCTAATGGGTTGGTGCTAAAAGCCACATTTGAAACTCCTCTCACAAGTGCATGTAAATTGATAACATTTCATCCAGTGCTATTTTTTTCTTCACAGAGATGGTACAAAAAAGCTCTAGTCTGACAGGCCAAAAGTACAGCATACCAGACTGAAAATAGTGTGAGTAAAAAGTCCTCTTGTGACTTCAGTGTGAAGTTCCTCTGCTCCTCTATGTAGTGCATTAACAAGGAGGGTTATTATATATTATATACCACATTATATATTTGTATTATTTAAAGAATATTGTATATTACAATATTTACACTGATGTTCAAATGTTTGGGACTGGTAAGGTTTTTTTGTGTTTTTGAAATACATTAATATAAAATTTATTTATTTATTTATTTATTTTAATTAATAGAAACTTGAAAAGAACAGCATTTATTTGAAACTGGTTTCCTTTTACTTTTTATTAATTTAATAGGTCCTTGCTGAATATTAATTTATTTAAAAAAAAAATCCTACTGACCCCAAAAATCCCCCTTTCCTACCCTCTAAATTCCTTATATAATAAATAAATAAATAAATAAATAAATGCGTGCTGTCAACCGATTAATCATGATTAATCACATCCAAAATAAAAGTTTTTGTTTGCATAATATATATGTGCGTACTGTGTATATTTATTGTGTATATAAAAATACACACACATACAGTATATATTTTGAAAAATTTACATGTATTTACATTTTTATTACATTTTTATTAATGTAATTTATATTATATATAAATATATTTAATATATAAACATAACATATTTTCCTTAAATATATACATGAATGTTGTGTATTTATATATACGTATTAAATATACACAGTACACACACATATATTATGTAAACAAAAACATTTATTTTTACATTAATATTTAACTATTTATTTTTTATCGCGAATAATCATTTGACAGGACTAAAATTAATAAATAAATAAATAAAATATTTATTTTTTTAAAAAAGGTAATAGGCAGATAACAGTAATGATCATTACAATATCATATTGAACAGATATTTTACATTAAATATAACATCATAAAACAAAAATTAGGAAAAATTAAGAAATTAGGGACGGAAATAGGTAAATTAGGAAAGTGTGTTAAATAAATGTCATGGCATTGAAAATAGTTGAATAACCTCATAATTAACCCCAACAGAATCAACTTTCTGAAAAAAACACTATGAATGGCACACTACTATCATCAGTGTGACATCAGAAAATCACTATAAAATGTCATTTTTGCAGTTTGTTTTTTTTAATAAATTATCTTTTCTGAAAGTTTTCATTGTACAAAACATGTATTCAAACTCCAAACATCAATGAAAAATGTATTCCTCAAGATAGCACACCTTTAAATAGTATTCAAAGGTTCGCATTTGCCCAGATGATGCATGACAGTTTAATATCAGTCCGTTCTAAAGAATAGGTGCAATAAAAGGTTTATGCACACATAAATCAAACCTCTGACTAACTCACATCTGACACTACCAGATCTAAACCTGCAGTACATCTCATGAAAATTATAACTCCACAGCTGAAAATAGAATAAAATCTTTATATAATTCTGTATTTACAGAGACAGCAGAAAACTCAATTTCTTATTTGCGTCATTAAAATAATACAATTGCAAATACAAGATTCTTCGTGTGCATGCAAAGGATTTGTTTCTGGATTAAAGGCATAAAGGCTGCAAGCTGTTTGGAGCTCAGCGTAGGCATGCGAGCCGGATGGAGATACAGGACAGTGTCACCATCAACTAATTAGATTCATAACATCAGGCTGAATGTGGAGGCCACATGATGAATATGCTATCCCAGTGTGACTTCTCCAGAGGGACTCTGGGATACATCGCCTGCTGACAACAAGTGCCCTCAAGCAAGAAGCTGAACATTTAGCCTTGCAGCAGTACAGCTCAATGGGTCATTTGCTTTGCTATAAAAAGAGTGGTCTGCTAGGGAGCAATGCTGCATTAGCTTGTGAATTACTCGCCTAAAATGTTACTGTTAGTACTGTGGAGCAATTGAATCTGAAATATGTCATTTTTAAGTTAAAATACTTGTCTTTTTTTCCGTTTAATATGCAGAGATAACTGAAGTTTAGCTATTATTTGCTTCATTTCCCACAAAATGTGGTTCCTTTGCTAACCAGTGGTATGTTTCCCAAAAGCATAGTTAGCCAACTGTGTTCACAAGTATTGCCACTACCAGCATAGTTCAATCATTTGGTGTTCCAAACCCGTAAGACCTTTGTTCATCTTCGGAACACAAATTAAGATATTTTTGATGAAATCCGAGAGCTTTCTGACCCTGCATAGAAAGCAATGCAATAACCATGTTCAAGGCCCAGAAAGGTAGTAAGGACATCAGACGATAAAAATAAGAGAGATCTACGTCAAAACACTGGCTTGGAGGAAAGGAATGAAGTTTTTATGTGTTTTCTTTGTGCACAAAAAGTATTCTCGTAGCTTCATAACATTACTGTTGAACCACTGATGTCTCATGGACTATTTTATCATCTCTGGACCTTTCTGGGCCTTGAATGTGGTAATTGCATTGCTGTCTATGCAGGATCAGACACACTTTAGAATAGGGTACACTTATTCACTATTAATTACGACTTTTCCCTTAATAAATTCCTAATTTGCTGCTTATTAATAGTTAGTAGGGAAGTTGTTAAGTTTAGGTATTGGGTAGGATTAGGGATGTAGAATAAGGTCATGTAGAATAAGGCATTAATATGTGCTTAATTAACACTAATAAATGGCTTATATTCTAGTAATATGCATGCTAATAAGTAACTAGTTAGGAAACCGTAAAATAAAGTGCTACCATCTTAATTTGCTTTTCCAAAGGTGAACGAAGGTCTTACAGGTTCGGAACGACATGAGGTTGAGTAATTAATGACAAAATTTTCTTTTTGGGTGAACTATCCCTTTAAAAAGATCATGCACTTAAGCAACTAAGCAATAATAACAATAAGCTACTGTAACATTTAGTGCATTTTATAGCTTTAATTCCATAGAAATGTAAAAAAAAAAAAAAAAAAAAACAGCATACACTGTAAAAAACAATTTGTTGAGTCAACTTAAAATAATTTGTAACCTGGCTGCCTTAAAATTTTAAGTTCAGTCAACTCAAAAAAGTTTATTCAACTTGAAATGTTAAATTATACTAAGTGACAGTCCTTGTCCAGCCTTTAACCATTTTATAACAAAATATTAAATCTAGTAATTAAGAACTCGCTTGATTTTCTTTATGAAGCTACATTTTTACATTTCTTACCTGCATGATGTGCTTTTGTGTGCACTATGAAGCAAGCTTCATAATTTTGTATATTTTTTTTGCAATCATGCTGCTAGCTTACACATTATAATAGCAAAGGTCTACTGTATTGTTTTTCAGCCAACTAGTGATGTAATGAAAGTGTTTTTTTTTTCCTAGAAATGTTTCAGTTTCTTCTCTCACGGGAACAGTCTAATTACCAAACTCAAAGGGTATGAAGACACACCAGCTCCTCCTCACTCTCAATGACCTGTCATTACAAATATGTCTCTTCCATATATACAACCTCTTGACTGTCAGCAACCCCCAGCTTACCACATATAAATGTCTAATTTCTATAGCATCAAAGCATATGCTCGATGAGGCCCCCGGTTCCACAGATCCAGGATGGCGGTGGCCAGGCGAGGGGCCCCCCCTGATGCTGAGCAACCGCTGGTGCTGCCATTGACAGACCATCTGTAAGTATGTCACATTGGATTATAGTTCAGTAGGGTGAGTGGAAGAAGGGGAAAGGGATGCCACAATAGGGATGGATGGAATGAGAAAATAGATGAGGGGATATGGGTGGAAAGATCAAACCCACTCCAGGAGTGGAGCCTCAATCAGACAGGTTCTTATCCTGGAAGAGAAGACTTAATCCTCCCATCCATCCCTCCGTCCCTCACTCCCTTATCAAGCCGGCTGCCTGGCTGAGTTGCCGAGGGACACGGGTACCGTGACAACAGGGGTTTTGTGGTCCCCATGGGAACCCAGTGATGAGAGTCATCTAGGTGCACAAAAACCCCAGGGTTTAGGAACAGCATCTCAGTGGATGTAGGAGGATGGGCACACACACACACACACACACACACACACATGCACACAATGTAATACAATATACATTATAGTTTATACAAAATAAATCATTTTCAGATTAAGTTGTATTATTATTGTTATTATTATTATTATTATTATTAATAAAGTCTGAGATACACTAATGTATGGAAAAGTGACTGTCTGTCACCAGTTTCAAATGTTCTGGGAATTGAACAATGCAAATTTTAGCTAATGCCACAATATTATATGTAATCTGTCAGCAATAATGGAAAAACTGATTTAAAAAGTGATGTTTCACTATTGTTTACAACAGGGTCTGCATTGGGTTAAATTAGGGATGTCAACGATTAATTACGATTAATCGCATACAAAATAAAAGTTTGAGTTTGCCTAATACTTGTGTGTGTACTGTGTGTAATTATTATGTATATATAAATACAAACACACACATATATATATATATATATATATATATACTGTATATATTTTTGAGCAATATTTACAAGTATTTATTATAATTTTTAAATAATTTCTATTATATATAAATAAAATATTTTGTACATAAATAACATATTTCTTTAAATATATACATTAATTTTTGTGTTTTATATATACATAATAATTACACACAGTGCACACATATATATTAGGCAAACTCAAACTTCTATTTTGTATGCGATTAATCGCGATTAATCATTTGACAGCCCTAGTTTAAATAAAAGTTTGTTTTTTTTAATAAGAGACAATAAAAACAACTTTGTGCATAACAACCACTCCTTTCGTTGTTAAAAAACACAAAATTAGATTTTCGAAAGTCAATTAAATTGTGATAGCTGAATTAAACATTTTTGATCAACCAAACATTTCAGTCTCTGAGTAACATGTAATGCATTTAAGACATGAAATGGACTTCATTCATAAGTATCAAACTAAGTATAACAAACTGTGCAAAAGGCATGATGTCTCCAGAACATTTTAGAATACCCAAAAATTAAACAGTTCACCCTGCATGCATGTTATCATGTCCATCAAAAACGTAGGCTGGGTGTTGGCTGGAATATTAGAACTAAAAGGTAAATAACACACTCATGGGCATCAGTCACTTCACTAAATACTTGCTGGCTAAGAAAAAAATAATTACCATTAAATCCAGCTTTAATCAGGACCTCAATGTCTGTCAAAAAGTGCACAAACATGCACAATATATGGTAGTATTTACAAGAAGCTGAGTTTGTGAGTGGCGTGGAGCGGCAACAATTTCCCCTCCGTGCTCCAGGCATTCAATAATCACTCCGCGTCAGCTCTGCTCCAGATTCACCATTTCCCGCTCCTCGATCCACTCCTCACTCAACTGATCAGAAACAACACTCTGTCTTCACTCCATGACCAGATTTGTGGCTGAAGTATTTCTATATGTTTTTAAATATCACAAAGTTCTGTTCAGAACTTATATTGAAAAATAGTGGAGTGGTAGTGAAACATTCTCGGAGCAAGTAAAAACCACAAAGCTCCGACTTTCAAAAAATGTACTCCGCCCCCACTCCGCTCTGCTCATACAACCCCAATTCCAGAAAAGTTGGGACATTTCGTGAAATGCCATAAATGCAAGAATATGTTATCTGTTCATTCTCTTTAACCTTTATTTGACTAAAGTACAAAGAAGAAAATTCCAATGTTTTCAGTGGCCAACTTGTAATTTTATTTTGTAAATATAACTAAATTTAGATTTTCATGGCTGCAACACACTCCAAAAAAGTTGGGACAAAGGCAAAATAAAAGTGAAAGGTTATAGAATATCCAAATTAAACTGTTTTAATTGTTAAACAGTTCACAGTAAGCAGGTGAAATTGAGGTGAGGATATCATGTTTGGGTATAAAAGTAGCATTTTAGTATTTGCAAGCAAAGTTGGATCATGTCTCATCGCTTCGTGCCAAATTCCATGACAAACAAATCACATTTCTCAAAAGAAAATCACAAAGAATTCACCAACTACCACACATAATATTGTGAAAAGATTCAGGGAATCCAGAGAAGTGTCAGTCTGTGTAGGGCAAGGCAAGACACCTCAGGTGAATGTGCATGACCTTTGAGCCCTCACATGGCATTGCATAAGAAACCATCATGCTGCGGTGTTAAATATAGCCACATGGGCTCAAGAGTACTTCGGAAAACTATGGTCACTTTACACATTCTGCAGCTGCATCAATAAATGCAACTTGAATTTCTGTTACTCTAGCAGAAAGCTACACATCAGTTCTATGCAGTGATGCCATGTGGTTCTCTGGGCCAGAGCTCATCTCATAGTCAAAAAGACAATGGAAATGTGTGCTGTGGTCATGTGTGAGTCCACGTTTCATCTTGTTTCTGGGAAAAATGGACGTCAGGTTCTCAGTACCAAAGACCAAAGGGACCATCCAAACTTTCATCAGCAACAGATGCAGACGCAAACAACTGTCATGGTATGGTGGCTGGAATATGTGCAAAGCTACCATTGAAATGAAGGCATGCATTGGGATTGTACAGACACATATACTGCCATCAAGATAACGTCTTTCATGGGAATTTCATGGTTATTAGATCAACACAATGCCAGGTCTCATTCTAGACTGAGACACAGGCTGAATGTGCTAGACTGGCCTGCCCACAGTCCAGATCTGTCTCCTGTATGACAAGTCATGAAAAGGAGAATCAGACGAGGACCACAGACTGCTGAGCATTTGAAGTTTTTTTATAAAGCCAGATTGGACAACAATTTTGCTTGCAAAACTTGAAGTATTAGTATCCTCAATTCTCAAACAATTAAACATGTTAAAGATGCCTCTATCCCAACTTTTTTGCAGTGTGTTGCAGCCATGAAAATCAAAATTTGGTTGTATTCACAAAATAAAATTAAACGTTGACGACTAAAAACACTGGAATTTTTTTTCTTTGTACTTTGGTCAATTAAATAAAGGTTAAAGAGAATGAACAGATAGCATATTCTTGATTTTATGGCATTTCGAGAAACCTCCAAACTTTTCTAGAAAAACTGGGGTTGTATGATGGGGGTGCATGGAGTACACGTATTTCCTGGAAAATCCACACTATTAGATGTTTTGACTACATCATTGTGTTCAGAGATGGAAAATGGCAAAAAGAGAATACAAAAAGTATGGACTATTTTACTGATTACTACCTTTCTGGGCCTTGAACCTGGTAGTTCCATTGTTGTATATGCAGGGTCAGAAAGCTCTCGGATTTCATCAAAAATATTTTAATTTGTGTTCTGAAGATAAGCAAAGGTCTTGCGGGTTTGGAACGACATGAGGGTGAGTAATTAATGACAGAATTTCCATTTTTGGTGAACTGTCCCTTTAAGGAAATTATAAAAGCTTGAAAAAATGCTGTTTAATTTTCCAATAAATGATGATAAATGTTTACATGATTTGTTATATTTAATTGATTTTAAGCCATATGTGTGATACAGGGGGTTGGATACCCATTATTATAGTATTATAGTATTATAGTATATTATTAATATAATTTGTGTGAAAAAGTGAAAAAGCAAGCATTACGATTAGCCTTTAAGCTTTTCATTTGTGGTACGATTTTCAAGTGGTACAAGTGTCCGTACACATCACTGTAATTTATATGAAATGACAAAATGGACTTCATTGTATTTAAGGAGGAAAAACCATATGTTAATTTTTATTTTAAAAGCTCTGGTGGGTAAATTACCTCAGTATATATCTAGGTTGTTGACATACAGAACAAATACTTATAATACCAGATCAACAGATAAACTCTTAAGATGCCAATTTTTCATACAGAACTTCTTCTAATTATGCTCCGTATGTATGGAACGAGCTTCAAGGTACACTACATATGGAATTGGTACCATCTCTTGCTTGGTTTAAAAACACTTTAAAGTCTGTGTACATTTTTAATAACTGATTAGGATTTGTTTTGCTTTTTTCGTAATTTTGTCAATTGCTGCCTGTCTTGACCAGGACTCCCTGGTAGAAGAGATATTATATCTCAACAGGACCTTCCTGGTTAAATAAGTAAAGAAATAAATAAATACATAACTGAAATTTTTGACGTTGTATTTAACAGTGTTTAGCAGTGTAGTAATATAGCTGGGTAGTTGGAGATCCAAGATTCACTTATATTTACCTTTTTTATATACATGTGTACATTTATCAAACACTTTTATCCAAAGTGACTTACAAACACAAAGCAAATTGCCAAAAAGCCAACAATTAGTGAATGTGCGCTATCTCAGGCTTATCACTGCACACTTCAACATCTGCTCTGGCCAGACTTTGGAGTATTATCAAACCACTGTGGACAGTTTTGGAGAGAAGAGTGAGATGATGATTCCCTCCACATTTGCTAAATGTGAATGTATTGTAGAGAGAGAGAGAGAGAGATAATTGTAATTATTACAGACTGACCATTGTTTTGTTTTTATAAATTTTTTTAGAACAAAAAATCTCTTATATTTATAGTTTTTCCAAATGAACATGTCCCTAAATTAAGTAGTTTTCTTTTTACCAGATTTAGCTCTCTTCTGGGGACAAATTAGTTCCCAAACGATAGCTACGTATGTGCACACACACAGAGATCGCTTCACCTGCCTCAGCATACCTCCTGGAATGCACAGATGGTCATCTAATGCTTGACATTCAGCAAATGATGACAAGAACAGTGCGATGCCATTTCTCCACTCTGTGATCTCGCTGTTTCTAGAGGACAAGAACTGAAACAGATGTGCGGTGATAAGCCTGAGATAGCGGACCTTCACTAATGTATAGAAACTGCAGAAGCCACTGTCTGTGACCAGAGCTTCAAGAATGTTCTGGGTGATGAACAATGCAAATTTTAACTAATGCCACAGTGCCATATGCTCCGCTATCTCTCAGCAAAACAACCTCTGACTCTGCCGTAAGGTGTGGAACTGCAGAACACGCCCGGGTGACCTTCAAGCACTTTTTAAGGGTGCGAGGAATTTGATTTAGCTTGATTAATATGTTTGGATTGGCTTTTTGGAATCGCATGAACACACCAGATCAGCACTTAAGTCAAACTCATGCATTTCTTTTGGAACCAGTTTAAACAGCTTTAACTTTAAGATTAAATATAAACAAACAATGGTGCCCTCTAAATATGTATGCTTTAAAATGAAATTAAATTGCAAACAGGGCTGTTTAATAAAATATAAGGGACTGTAGTGTAGTAAACTATTATGATTAAATAATTTTAGAGCCTATAAAATTCACAGAAACCTAAAAATTCTATTTGTGTATAATATAAAACCCAGAGTGACTGTCATAAACACTTACTATAAATATGCTAATTTGTTTATTAGGCATATTTATGAATATTTTTGACAGAGAAGCTCTGGTGTGGAAGGCTCTCCTGAGAAAATTATGGAGTTTAATAAGGTTGGAAGTAAAGCAATACAGAGATCCGCATAAATATTGCAATGAGGTCTCAACGATTCCCCTGAGTGCTCTCTTGGCAACTGAACAGGTGAATAATGCATGGAAAAGCCTTGGAGGAATAGCGGTATATTTTTGAGCGAGGCACACTGGGAATTTTTTGGGACTGCATTTTTTTTTTTTTGAGGAATACGAGGTATTTCTAGCTACACATCACATGTGTTGATCCTCCCTGTAGGAAAGATAAGTCACAAATGAGTTTCTTTAATATCTCAATTGTTTCTCCTAGACAGCGATGACATTAAATTTATAGTAATTTATAAAAGAAAATCGAGACTTTGGGTTTCTTTACCTGCTTCTCAGATTTTTCTCTTTAAAACAACACACCATTTAGTCTCCTCCAGAGTTTTAAAAGTTTCTTTTATTTTCTTTTATTTTGAGTTTTATTTATCCTATAGATAAATATTTCTATTTATATAGCTATAGAAAAGCAACATTTGAGCAAGAAAATGTTTCTGTTTACCTATATTCAGTTAAGAAGAAGAATAATTCAGTTGGTAAGCGATTTATTAATCTTACTAGCTCAATATGAGATGGCTTGTGTAGTCATATCCCATTTGGTGTGTTTGATGTTGTACTGGCTATCTGTAATATTTCATAACTTTGGTTAATGAGGTGAAACTGTCGGGCCCACATTCAATTTAATGTCTCTTTTTTACAGGCAACTTTGATCTAGTCCATGAAATTAGAACATTAACATGATTTTTCCTTTCAAGATGTAAATGAAATATAGGACTCTCTAGAGGGTGAAATTTAATAATATTACATTTATTATCACAAATGATGGACTGTGTATTCTCTAAATATATTTTTGTAACTTCAAAAAACATGGTGTTATTTCTTACATAACTTTGTTGGCATGTTCCATGTAGTTTGTACTTGTTTGAACTTTTGTCACTGAAATATAGATTTATGATAACACTTTTTTTATATATATAAATGAGGCGTGATTATATGAACAGGATCCTACAAAACTACTAAAATCTAATTAAAATCTAATATGCCTCATATTTTCATCCTTCATTTGCTCCAAATTTTAGTGCAAATAGCACCACATGAAAATTAGCTTGCTAATTGTAATAACTGTGCAGCTTTGTACCTTGAAATTGACTCGAGGTTCAGAGGGAGGATGTGAATAGCTCGCACCCCTCAGCTCAATGCTTCTACACACCCCTTTCAACTCATAAACAAATGTCCCACATCTAAAGCATTCCCATAATTGTTATGCTAACCTTGGAAAAGGGAACCAAGCCATTAGCATTTGAAGGAGCTAAATATTAGCCAAGAAAGAGGCTTCGCTCTTTTATAAAAGAAAAAGTGCCTCAGAATCCAACCATCTGTGCCATCCGTCCTCTCCACAAAGAGAAGAAAATATTTCACTATAACCTAGAAAAAAAGGTTAGCTGTTTTTAATGGTTTATGTAGGCTATTTAATAAACAGATGTGTCTGGATTTAGAAATGACATTAATGTCATTAGGCTCAATGGAAAAACATGCCTACATTTTTGAAAAGCTGTACATCTGCCCTTTCAAAATCACTGCAGTTTCCAGCTGAAATGAACAATGAAACAGATTTTAATTCTTTTGACATAAATTATGACAACAGGTGCAGATTATTGTGTAACAAAACTTAGTTTAGAGTTTTACACAAAACAGTTATGACCTCAAAACTCTTTTATACTAGTGCATGATTTATAAACTAATACATTTTGACATTTGCATACATAATCAGCTATATATGTATGGCTTTTCTGACAAAGTAAACTTGCTTAGTTACGCACCTGGTATAGCAATGCACTTGCTATTCAGAGCATTCAATACAAGTTTCCTAAAACACAAGTCAGTATAAAGAGCTCAGAGATTTGAAGAAGCAAGCTAATATGGCATGGTTGGGCTCGGCAATGTGTTTTTATCTCAGTTTTACTTTGTGTAGGTGGTACATTATTTTCAAATGCGGTAGGATTAACCTTTAGTGTCATTTACCAAACATTTCATTTCTGAACTGCCACATTACACACAACCAATATAACAAAACATTCACATTCATCTGTTTACAATTAAACTATTTCATTTCCACTATTTGATATGTACAACAACCGGCGTACACTGTCAAAAAACAAAACAGAAAATGTTTGAGTCAACTTAAAATAATTTGTTACCCGCCAGCCTTAAAAATGTTTTCAAGTTCATTCAACTCAAAAAAGTTTAGTCAACTTGAAACGCTAAGTTGTACTAATTTTTTGCATTTTTTATTTTTTTGTTATTTACAGTGTAATAAAACGTTGCCACATTCATCTGTTTAAGATAAAACTGAACACTTTTTTTAGCACCACTCATTAGACATTTCACTTTGAAAGTGTTGCAAAGTGTTCAAAAAGCAATGTAAGATCTATTTCACTAAAGGCATGTTTTTCCTATGAGCCTGAGCTGTTTTTTTTTTTTTTTTTTTATCCTGTGATTTTCACCAACCTGTTATAATTACTTTTCTTGTTCCATGCTATCCTACAAAACCAGAGAAAAATATTTCTCAGATGTCACACGCTGATGACACAAGAGGGTTCCGGAACATTGCTGCCAGCTCACAATTTACACATTTTTGGAAGCATTTTACATCATTCTTCAACACCTGGAATTACTCTCATTAGAGAGCAGACTTTTTATTAAAACTTTCAAAGCTAGTTAGCTCTGGAAGGTTTAATGAAAACCAAAATGACAACTTGCCCACTGACAAAACAGCAAATATTGATTTAGCACATGGCCGTTTCTCAGCCCAAGAGGACAGGAGCAATCTCTGAACACCGGAGGATAATTTGGATGAATGAAGGGATTAAAAAGGAAATCAGATGAAAGAGTGTGGATGGGGGGATGAGGGTGAAAAGATGAGTTAATGAGTAGGGATCAGGCTTTGGCCTCTCACACTCATTACAACCCACACTACTAATCCTGCACCATTCCCACAAGTGCGCTGTTTTGTTCCCTTAAAAACACATTCCTTCACAAACTCTGAGAAAGGGAGAAGGCGTGTGGATCTGTGTGTGTGTGTGTGTGTGTGTGTGTGTTTAAACTGAGGACAAGAGGTGGGGACAATCAATGAGAAGGAACGAGACTGACTGGAGAAACAAGAGATATGACTGGAATTCCTGGAAACAATGATTTTCAACTAGCCATTTTTTCAATCTCGCCTTCTCTAAATGGCTGATGTTCATATAGACACGCTCTCCCCCCTCCCTCGTTCCTTCTCTTAGAATTAGCCGAGCATTCCATTCCGCACGGCAGTGGTGTTAGGATCGGGATCAGAGCTGGGAAGAGGCCGTCAGCAGCACTCACGGGCTGCTCGAAAGAAAGAAACAGCAGATGGTGGCCTTTAGTGAGGGCCCTGCTCTTTCAGACCACGGGACGCACAAAACTATACGAGAAAGAGCTCTCTTTAACTAATGCCCATTCCCACTCTCTCTTACCAGTGTGTAGGTATGAACCTTCGCTAGCAGATGGCAAGATCATTGAGAGCTATTAATTCTTTGAGAGGGTAACATGTTCTCTTAGGAGACTGGTTCCTTGGTAGAAAATGCTTGGTTTCAGTAAAAGAAAGGAATTGAAAAGAGAGAAGAAGAGAAAGCACATGACTTTTGAGACAAGCTGATTTTTAACATACAATTTTTGATTTTGTATCTCAATTTTAATGCTTTTGTCACACACACACACACACACACACACACACACAAAACTACTGAAGCTAATTGGTTCATTTTGTCTACGCAGCCAATGAGCTTACTGCTTTACATTTACATGTAAATGGCTGGTTTGCATTCACTAGAGCATTTTACAGCACACTTTCAGAGTTCCTCTGAAATCCTTCACCTTCCCCAGCTCCACCTGTATAGATATGCTATAGGGTATTATATGTGCTATTTGTATGTCTTAAATACTCACAGCACTGTATCAGTGTATGTAATGGCAGTAGCAAGATCCAGTATTTGTTTTGCAGCAGCAGCAGTAAATGAAAATTAACCACGGTTTTACCAGGAAAAAAAAAACATGGTTATGATAGTTAAAGTTTGACTGCACACTCAACCTTTGGTAAAATACAGTTTTTGGAAGAAAAAAGAAAGTATGGTTATAGAGAAAAAACATAAATTGACATGTTTATACAATGTTTATTGTATTATTTAAAGGAGAAGTCCACTTCCAGAACTAAAATTTACAGATAATGTAACCCATCGTTTCACTAGATAAGACCCTTTTTCCTCGTCTGGGACCATTTACAACCACATTTGGGGTCGTTTAAAGCCACATTTAAACTGCATTTGGGAAGTTCAGGAGCACCATTGAGATCCACTATATGAAGAAAAATTCTGAAATGTTTTCCTCAACAAACATAATTTCTTTACGACTGAAAAAAAGAAAGACATGAATGTCTTGGATGACAAAGGGGTGAGTACATTATCTGTACTTTTTTGTTCTGGAAGTGAACGTCTCCTTTAAGTATTACCATGATGGTGTTTAGTATTTGTGTGAATGACATTGTGCACCTTCAATATATTATTAGTACTATTTGCACTTTCTATACCATCTATATGTTTATAAATGTAAACTTAAGTTAAATCTGAAAACAGAAAATGTTGCTACCATATTTTTATAGTAAAATTCTGACACCACACCTGCTAGTTTTCTACTGTAATGTTACAGATTTACAGATTTTTTTTTTTTTTTTTCCTGAAGTGGCTAATTCATACAAATTCATATGACCTTATTTGCATGATTTTGTATGATTTAGGGGGTAGGTTTAGATAATATCACACAATTAAGAGTAGGGTTCAGACTAAAAGCACAGGTCTGATATTGCTTTTACACAACAGTTAAATTAATATTTTAAACATACTATGGTCCCATACAAAGCCACAGCAGAATTTAATATCTCTAAGCAAAACACGGTTCATAAATTAGTTAAGCAAATGATTCAATGACTCCGTCATTAAAAGAGTCTCTAACTTTGTCTCAATTTAAAGGCTGTACCCTCTTTCATCTAGGCTGCTTAATTTCAGAAAAGTAAGAAAGAAATAGAGTACATCATTTACGCCCCATGAGGAATAACTGTCACGAATCCTGTCCGTGGCCCTCCGTCCGTTAGTCACCAGAGGTCGTTACATGACTGTCACCCCGGACTATTACCCCTTTGTCTTGCCACTGGATTACGTTCGCTGCCATTTAACCCACGCCTGTCTCGTCTACATTATACCTGTTTGCTGTTGTGACCATCCTGCCTGTTCGAACATGTCTTGGAATAAAGCTTTGCATGTGGGTCCGCATGCCTCTCGTCTCGCTCACTCCTTAACAATAATGGTTTTATAATCAGTTTTATAATATTTACTTTTCTGAAATGAGACATTGCTGAAGTATGCGGCTGACGAATGTGACCTCGAAAGTGTGCAGCCTTTAAAATGAGACACAGCTACTTGTTTTGTTCCTGCATGAATGAGTGTTTTGAAAGAATTCTTTGAATGAATGATGTAATGACTCATTTATAAAGACAGTGACTTGTTGCCACCTACTGGCATAACAATAGGACCTACACAAAGAGTCGGTGAAAAATTCCCACCACTAATAGACAGACTGGAATGGGTAAACACAAACAAGTGGACCAAAACTGTTTATCAGACCCTGTCCACATGAACACAGGTATTTAAAAAACACACAGATTTTTCTTTGCAGTTTGGCTGTTCATCCACACACAAACATAGCCGGTGAAACCGGAAATTTTGGCTTGTGACATCGGAGTGCATGCTTTTTTTCAGGCTTCTGATTGGCCAACATAGGTTTACGGTTAGTTACCACCACCTACTGGTTTGGCATGCTCTTGACATCGCTTTATAGAGCACATATACCCTTGTATAGTACACTGTAAAAAATAAAAAACACAATTTGTTGAGTCAGCTTAAAATAATTTGTTACCCTGCTGCCTTAAAATTTTAAGTTCAGTCAACTAAAATAAGTTTAGTCAACTTGAAATGTTAAGTTGTACTAAGTAACAACTTACGTATTTGTGTTTGCTAAACTTAACAGATGGGTAAGTAACCCAGCTACCTTAAAATTTTAAGTTGATTCAACTCAAATATCTAAGTTGTCACTTAGTATAATTTAACATTTCAAGTTGAATAAACATTTTTTGAGTTGACTGAACTTAAAATTTTAAGGCAGCCAGGTTACAAATTATTTTAAGTTCACTCAACAAATTGTTTTTTACAGTGGTGTGGACTAGGCTTCATATTGTAACACTGGTCAAATCAGATTTGATGATTAGAACTAGCTGTTATCTAAGCTTAGTTATTACTATACATTTAGATTTTATTGATGGTAAATTTGTATGGTTGCATTTTATTTCCATTTTCTATTAGTGACCCTTAAGGCAGATCTGAGACTCATTTTTGGGTTGTGATCTCCAGACACTTTGGTCTGTTCTTCCACTCAGAAACAACTAGACTTGATCTTCATACTCAGCTTAGACATAATGGCCAAGATATTCTCTTGAAGGTGCAGCTTCTTAAAAACCAAATGTGTAAGTACGCATTTACTTACACAAAAGAGTAATGTGTTCATTTCCACAAAGCTAAAACAGATGGAAAAATTACGAGAATGAAATCATCAAGCTGTGAACATAATTTATCATAAGCTGGAGGGAAAGAGGATTGCATAAAATAACAAATGGGACCTGTTTTCTATGCTGGTCTTCTAGAAAGAAAGTATGTGTAGATAGATAAAAGCAGCATTTTGAGTTAAATGTATAATAATTTACACATTCTCATGTTGTTCCAATTCTGTATGATTTGTTAATTTCTTCCTTTTAGGGAGGGAATCTTAAAAATTAAAAGACAGCATCATAAAAGTGAACTAGAAAAAAAAATTTAAGTAGTTAGTATTGAAAATCTTGACATCAGCCCATCATGAGAGCAAAAATAGTTATCAGATTCACAAATATATCATTCTTCAGATTTTTTTTTTTTTCTCACGAGATCCAGTTCATAAAAATAGCCTAAATGACTCATTTAGTTCTCAGCGATCCAGTCAGAAGAGTCATGGGTGTATAAATACATTTTCATTTTTAGGTGAAGTATTCCTTTAACTCACCTCAAGTTTTCAGTTTAGGTCTATTTGCTACAGATGAATCCTTATTTATTGTGCAGGTGTGTGGGTGTGTTTATGTCTGTATGTTTATGTGGGTTTATGTGTGCACACACGCCCATCTTCAGAAGCAGTCTAATGTTTGGAAAGCACGGAGCTATCATTTCTGCATCGCTGCATCCAGGATCACACAACCCCAGCTTAGACTGTCTGAGTATGTGATAGACTTGCATAATGTGCTATAATTTCGAAGCCATGGCACGAAACTTACAAAGAGAGTAGAGCGTTTATTTGCAGACGTATGTGTCTATGTGGAAGTGCGAGAGTATTATAGCATCTGCTTACACAGGTCTCTCTGTAAATACTGTAGCACCTGTGTAAATGAAAATGAGAGCTGTTGTCTGTTTAGCGGGAGGATAAGAGACGGTCAGACCCACTAAATAAACTCCATCAGCTACAGTGATAGACAGAAAAACAGCAACCGCCCATCACAGTGACAACAGTTTGCATCGCTGATCAAATTTAATTGAAGCACATACAAAATTGCTAAGGCTTATATTGAATGTTATGATGGTTTGTTTAGTCTGGATATGGAGCAGCAGTAACACAACAGCAAGGTACAACACTAGTCCACAACGATCATGCAGACTAAGCAACAATTTTTATGCCTGCATCCACCCAGCTATCTGGAACAGGGAAGTTACAGCAAAACAGTTTGCAGAAGTGAAAACAGCATCTGCTTAAACATGTCTAAGCATTGTTGTTGTTGTTTTTTTAAAGGCATTTGTTCTTTGCATGAGAGATTTGTTAGGACTAATCATGAGGTCATCATAAATTTGGCCACAAATTGCTTGGATTTCATTCTCTCGTTTTATTATTTAATTCAGTGAAAGATCTGTATCTAACAGGTTCTAGCCCTTGTGAAAAAGAAGTAAACTTTAAATGATTTTTTTTTTTTTGAGATTTGTTTTCAAACACTTAATTTTGTGTTAATTGCAAATATATTAAAATGTATTATAGTTTAAATTTATATTTAATGCAATTAGCAGAACTTAGAGTGCTTCAGTATATCTTTATATGTAATTTCTTAATAAATTCTTTAAAATATAGTTAAAGTGTATTGCCGAATGTACTGACAAGGATTTATTTATACTAATATGTTCATGTTACTTATTTCTCTAATGTGTTTTAAAGCATGATAAAAGATTATTAAAACAATAATTTAAAATTTACTTTAAAGTAAAACTTTTCATTTTAAAGTGTAATTTTAAAGTGTTTTAAAAGTGTAATTAGTGTTTTAAGAAACAGTCATGAAAATGTATTCTCTTTAAGTGCATTTAAAGAGATAGTTCACCCAAAAAAGAAAATTTGATGTTTATCTGTTTACCCCCAGGGCATCCAAGATGTAGGTGACTTTGTTTCTTCAGTAGAACACAAACGAAGATTTTTTAACTGAAACTGTTGCAGTCTGTCAGTCATATAATGGCAGTCAACGGCTACCAAATCTTTGAGAGAAAACATACCCAAACAAAACCAAATTAAACCCTGCGACTCGTGACGATACACTGATGTCGATTGGTTTGTGCGAGAAACTGAACAGTATTTATATCATTTTTTACCTCTGATTCACCACTATGTCCTACTGTCCTGAGCGCTTGCACAGCATCTGGCACGTGACATGTGTACGCGCTCTGGTGTAGTATACGCAAACGCTGGAAGCGATCTGCCCTTATACGTCACTCATTGTTTACACTTTGTACAGAGATCCCTTACGGCGTTTGCGTATACTATGCCAGAGCGTGTACACACGTCACGCACTAGATGCAGTAGGACAGTAGGACATAGACAGTAAAACATTTATTGTTTCACTAATCTTTTTTTTGTGACAGTAGTCAAATGTGTATTTACAAAACCAAAACTTAACAAACGACCATCTGCCATTGATTGGATAAACAAATAGACCCGACCCAAACTCACACCATTGGTTGAAACAGTGTTGCTGTGTTGGGCTAACAGCTAACAGATTTTTTATTTATTTATTTATTTCACAGAAATCTGGGGTGTTTTGTGAAATTAAGAACATGAAGAATATGAATATGTTATCAAGAATATGTTATGTGTTCATTCTCTTTAACCTTGATTTAATTGAATACAGTACAAAGAAAAAAATACTGATGTTTTCAGTGGCCAACTTTTCATTTTATTTTGTAAATATAACCAAATTTTGATTTTCATGGCTGCAGCACACTCCAAAAAAAAAGTTGGGAGAGAGATATAATAAAAGTGTAAAGGTTATAGAATATCCTAAATAAAATGTTTTGAAACAGTTCACAGTAAGCAAGTGAAATGGAAACAGGTGAGGATATCATGTTTGGGTATAAAACGAGCATTTGTGAAGTTGGATCATGTCTCATTACTTTGTGCCAAATGACAAATGTGTCAAACAAATCAAAAATCACATTTCTTAAAAGAATTTAGGTCTTTAACTAACTAGCACACATACTATAATGAAAATATTTAGGGAATTCAGAGAAATGCCAGTCTGTGTATGGCAAGGCAAAAGACACCTCAGGTGAATGTGCATGACCTTTGAGCCCCTTCTGGGCGAAAGCTCATCTCAGATATTCAAAAAGACAATGTAAATGTGTACTGTGGTCAGACGAGTCCAGGTTTTAGCTTGTTTCTGGGAAAAATGGTTGTGAGTTTTCAGTACCAAAGACCAAAGGGACCATCCAGACTTTCATCAGTGACAGATGCAAACGCAAATGACTGTCATGGTATGAGGCTGTGTGGTTTCGTAGACACAGACTGAATGTGCTAGACCGGCCTGCCTGCAGTCCGGATCTGTCTCCTATTGAAACAGATCTGGACTGGATCAACAATTAAACATTGTAATTAAAAGTAAAGTTGATGTGGCACAATGTTAAACATGGCTCTGTCCCAACTTTTTTGGAGTGTGTTACAGCCATGAAAATCAAAATTTGGTTATATTTACAAAATAAAATTAAAAGTTGGCCACTTAAAACACTGGACATTTTCCTTTGTACTTTAGTCTAATAAATAACGGTTAAAGAGAAAGAACACATAACACATTCTTGATTTTATAGCATTTCATGAAACGTCCCAACTTTTCTGGAATAGGGGTTGTAGTTGTCATTGTATATTAAAATGGATATTAGAAATTACACACTTCACCTTTAAATTAAAAGACTTACATTTATCCATTCAATGACATTTATCCATTCAAAGAGGTTAATTTTCAAGATTTTGTTAAGGATGAAAAGACACGTTTAATAAGTTCCGTAACGGTGCCTACAGACATCAGGCGTTACAGTGTATCCTGTTGCCCGGGGGCTGAAACAGAGAGTGAGAGAGAAAGAGACGGAGAGGTATTCTGGGAAAGGTTACCATCAAAGATTCATACACTTGTCTCTTTTGAAGAGCTGTCTTTGAAAGAGATAGTGAGATGTGTGTTCTCTTCATCTGAATGGACACAACTCCCATCCATGAACTAGGACATCATCAGGAGCCATAACTAATATGCAAAATACAGAGCACAGGCAGATTATCTATTATTATCATAAGAGAATATGAACCATGTATTCAAAGACATGATAAATGCACATTAAAACATATTTCGGTCAGTGAAATATCAGTGTCTTAGAAATGTATGCGTTGTTTTTATATTGGTTTCATATGGATGACTCTAAAAATGTCATGGGGTGTAACCATTAAGTAAAACATATTAATGTATTTTGAATTTTTTTTTTTTTTTTTTTTTTTTTTTTAAGGAGAATTCCACTTCCAAAACACAGATTCACATATAATGTACTCACCCCCTGGTCATCCAAGATGTTCATGTCCCTCTTTCTTTAGTCGTAAAGAAATTATGTTTTTTGAGGAAAACATTTCAGCATTTTTCTCCATATAATGGACTGCTATGGTGCCCTGATTTTAAACTTCCAAAATGCAGTTGTAAACGATCCCAGCTAAGAAAGAAGGGTCTAGCGAAACGGTTATTTTCATCAAAAAAAAAAACAACAAAAAAACAATTTATATACTTTTTAATGTCATATGCTCATCTTGTCTTACTCTGCCTAAACTGTGTTTTTTTTTCCGGTTCATGGCAGTTAGGGTATTTCGAAAAATTCCCGTCTCATGTTCTCCCTCAACCTCAAAATCGTCCTATACTGTTTTACATTTTTTTTAAGGGTGTTTGATCTTCTTTGCATGTTCACTTTGCAAAGGGTCAGAACTTCTGCAGTGATGTAGGATGATTTTGAAATGATTTTTGAAGTTGAGGTAAAAAATACGATTGGAGTTTTTCGACATACCCTAACTGTCTTGAGCCAGAATACACAGTGGTCAGGGAGAGCAAGACAAGACGAGCATTTGAGATTAAAAAGTATTCAAATTGTATGTTTTTAATGAAATACCTGATCGTTTCGCTAGAGAAGACCCTTCTTCCTCAGCTGGACTCGTTTACAACCGCATTTGGGATCGTTTGAAGCCGCATTTAAACTGCATTTTGGAAGTGAAATGTTTTCCTCAAAAAACATAATTTCTTTACGACTGAAGAAAGAAAGACATGAACATCTTGGATGACAAGGGGGTGAGTACATTATATGTGAATCTTTGTTTTGGAAGTGGACTTCTCCTTTAACGAATATTATAAATATTATATTCATAATATTATTATGTTTTAGGGAGTTGCACCAAATGACATTTTAGTACCAGAACTAACCTTGCTAGTCAAGTCAATGTATCTGATATTTTAAAAGACAAAAAGACTCTACATGCACCACATAAAAATAATTAAAAATTTACTGTACTTATGCATTATAAAATGCACCTTTTCATACCTAGAAGAACCTTTCTCATACCTCATACCTGAATAAAATCATCTTTTTAAAGCTTCTCGGCCCTGAGTTACATGTGAGATGTGGTAAGCATTCCGGTAATGGCCTTGCAGGTTCCCTTTTAACTAAAGTATTACCAACCAATGCAAGTTCTGACTAAACAAGAATAGAACGGCGAGGATTTTTGTTGTGATGTGCTAATTGCAGGGCTTTATGCATCGTAAGTGGTTTTGTTTTCAAAGCAGGACGCCAGTGCTATGTTTTGAGGACCCCTTTTCAGAACATGACGGATAGCGCTATTTGCAAACTCTTTGCACCTGCTAAGCTGCAGGGTGTTTGGCCAACCCACCTGCAGAAAGCAAGTAGAATTTTTCATGACAAAGACTCATGATTACCTAATACATATCACACACACATACAAATTCTACCCAGGCAGAACGTTATACACGATTCCATGCATCATAGTGAGAGGAAAAAGGAAAAGCGGATTCTAACTTGTTGCCACCAGAGGGGAGGCATTTGCATCGCCTTGGCAACTTGCCACGGATGTGAGACAATTTGAAGGTGGGCTGCTGCGAATAAGGGACATTACGGGACAGGCGCCGGACTGTCTGTGGTGCGAGACCCATGAATCTACCATGAGGATTATAGAAGCATGGTCCGCAATGTGGCAAGGCTGGCACACCAAATTAATGAAATGAGTTTGGATAAACAGTGATTCACTCATGTTTCATAATCAAAAACCTCTTATGGAGAATGCCTGAATGAAAGACGCCTACAGAACAATATATTAATGTTCGTGACTCTATGAGCATTTTGTGCTGAGGTGACTGATCATGTACTGTATGCGTGAATGAACTCAAACTATTTGCCTGGAAAACAATATCCAGCTCTTTCAATGATGTATGAAATGTCTGAACATTTGATAAGAAGTTTGCAAATGGTTATTTTCTGTGTAAGTAATGTTTTAGAAACTGGCTTTTCCTACCATAATTAGAGCTTTTTTTTATTTAGTTCATTAATGTAGATTCCATATGTCCAGTCATGTTCATGATTATCTTTTTAAAAAATATATTTTTATGGCAACACTTTATAATATTCGTAAACAGGCCGTTACTTTATGTTAAATTAATTTTTTATACAGGAATGGTGCCACAAAAATATTGTATTGATTTTTATTATAATTATTATTGTATTATACATATATATAAATTGCTTATTGCTTATTTTGTTTTATTATTGTTGTCGAATGTTGTTGAACAGCTATTAAACGGCCTACAATAGGTAACTCACCCCATACTGTATATAGGGCATGTTGACACAAAACATCCATTATTTATTTAATTTTTTTTTCTTTTCTCATACAGGAAAGACCGGGATTTTTACTCCATATTTCTCAGTTTCAGTTTCTGAATAGATGCAAGTTATCACGCTTCATAAGTTGTCACAGTGTATTCTGCTATTAAACAGTCTAAGGATTTTCAGCTAAACATAAACAGAAAAATAATTGGTAACACTTTATAATAAGGTTCATTAATTAACATTAGTTAACATAAGCTAAGAATGAACAAGACTTCTCCCTTACAAAAATTATCCATGGTTTTACTGCAAAACAAAACAAAACAAAACAAAAACATGGTTACTATAGTTAAACCATGGTAACTACAAATTAACCATGGTCTTGCTACACTAACCATAGTTTAACTGTGATATTTGTAGTAAACTGCGGCTACATGGTAATGCAAATGGTGCCAAACAAACCATGGTTACTACACTTTTACTATAATAAAACCATGGTTCATTTTCATAAGGGCTACAGCATTTATTAATCTTGGTTAATGTTAATTTCAGCATTTACTAATGCACTGTTAAAATCACAAGTGTTTGTTAACATTATTAATTCACTGTGAACTAACAATGAACAACTGCATTTTGATTAACTAACATTAACAAAGACTAACAAATAGTGTAATAAATGTATTGTTCATTGTTTGTTCATAGTTAATACATTAACTAATGTTAACAAATGACACCTTATTGTTACCAAATAATCTTAAAAAATCAAAACAATTTATTAAACAACCAAAGTGTACGAGACCATGTACAAAATAAAAACTTATTTCTAATGTCATGATATGAAACACAAGACAATTTGCCCCAATAAAAGCAGTGCTGATAAGAGACTGATGTCCTACAAATCCTACAAACACAATACAAACTTCCAAAGTAAAATTTTACAATAACATTTAATTTGTTACAATTAACTACTGTGTGCATTAGTTATCATGAAATAACAATGAAAAGCATGAAATCTTAGTATGCTAATTCCAATTACTAATGTATAAATCAAAATGTGTGTCTGTTAATATTATTTAATGTACCTAACTAACATGAACTAAGAATGATCAGTTGTATTTTTACAAACTAACGTTAACAAAGACGAATAAATACTGTAACAAATGTACTGCTCGTTGTAATGCTTTAATGTTAACTAATGGGACCCTCTCGCAAAGTGTTACCACTTTTAGTTATAATTTGCCTTTTTATCTATTTAATTGAATAGTAAGGTTTTATTGTTTTTACTTGACTCAAAAGCTAGCAAACATTTACATTTTAAGGGCAGAATTCACAATGAATAAAATTTTTTTTTTACTAGGTGTGTTAAATTAACATGCAAAACCGCTTCTAGTGAATATTTTCACATTTAGAATTAAATATTTCGAGTTACTCAGATACAGCCTCTGTGACAAATCCCCAGTGTGCCAACTTGCCCCGGTCTCCACTACGCTATTTTAAAGCTCCAGGGCATAAATTAGCCTACTTACATTGTAGCTATGACCTGCTAAAAATGTAGGCTAACAATGGAATGATTTCTTCATAATTAACGAATGAAAATCTTGGTGCCTCTTTCTTTCTTTCTGTATCTGAAACAGACATACAAACACACACGCGTAAACACACACACACACCGAGACGTTTCCACCAGCAGCCTGTTATTTGCGCTCGAGTCCCTCCGCAGTTACAGGTCGCGCGCTGCTCCATCATCACGGGAGCTCGTGACTGACCGGTTTCTCCTCGCGCAGGACTGTCAAAGCTCGAGCGGGTGGCGCCTCCCCTTTTCCTCTATATATGACCAGCCTCAACTCATCCGCTGTTTTACACTGTGCGTTCCCACTCAGAGAGGAGATGTGGTCAGGATAGAACTGCGCTCCTTTTCTTGCGTGCACCAAATCGCGTTTTTAAACGAAACCTCTTGTTGCGTCCCGCGCACGTTTGTGTTTTTGTTTCCCCCCTTCTCGTTTAGCTCTTTGTGGTTTTGTTCATTACAATGAAGGCCAGCGCACCGGTTCGCCCTCATAAGGTTTCTTCTGGCTGCAGTCAGCTCTCCTTGCGTTATTTGTCGGAGCGCAGCCGATGCAAAATGGAAGAGGAGGATCTTTTCTGTCTGCAGTACGACATGAACGACTGCTACAGCCGACTCAAGCGCCTGGTGCCCACTATTCCGCAGGATAAGAAAGTCAGCAAAGTGGAGATCCTCCAGCATGTCATTGACTATATCCTGGACCTGCAGCTGGCGTTGGAGACGCACCCGGCTCTCCTGAAACAGACGAGCCCACCCGCCTCCACACGGACCCCTCTCACACAAATCAACACAGAGCAGGTAAGCAGGACCTGAAACCTTCGTCAACATTCACTAAACAACTATGGTGTTACTGTCTGTGCACAGTAGCCCGATTACGCACGGAAGTGACAATAGTGTGTGTCTCTGTGAATTGCACCAGACCAATATGATGCTGTAGATCAGATGCTGGAGGCCTGTGTTTCCTTGTTGTTTGGCAAAATGTAAAAACAATTAAATGTTCAATTATATTCATCTAATCTTATATAAAACCTGAATATGTACTATGCATCAGGTTTCAACCATATTTTATTAGATCTAAACCTTTGTATGTGCGTGTATGTGTGTATGAGTTTTTGTAAATATTATCTCCTGTATGGTCATTATTAATTTAAATACCTATGTACAATAGCTTATTGATGGCTATTGTGGCCCTCATCATTAGCCGCAGTAAGAATGAACGCACCTGTTTCCTTTGCTTTCAGAGGACGACGGGTGTCAATAAGGAAGACTCAATTTTGTGTCGCTGAAATGTTGCACACCGGTGAGTACATGAAATTCAATATAAAATATTCTCAAAGGACTCATCCCATGTCTCACATAAGGCTACGTACAATAATTCATCCAGCGCACTGGGAAAATCGGTTCTTTGGCACTTCTGCGTGTTGGCATGTATCTTGTTTTGTATGGATGATCAAATACTGCTTTTAAGTATTCATTTAATAATTTTGAAATTATTTCTCATTACATTCCGTGTCGTTCTTTTGTTTTTAAAACATGAAATTGCTGTTAATTTATCAACTCCTATTAGATATACATTTTAGAGTTTTGCTGTCAAAATATGGTCACATTTTTATTTCTAAACAAAAAAAAGTGTAGTTTTAATCAGCCTGCATTAAGACTATTTTCAAACAAGCTTCAACACATGCAGCAGTGGAAAAAGCCAGAGAAATACTTTTCATTACCCAGAATTCACAGCTAAAGAACAGGGCTGAACTGTCAGGATAATTGGGTAACAGACTTCTAATAGAGCTGGCAGTACATGCAGCTGCAATGGCTATTATTAATAGAGCCGTGACAGTAAAAACCACATCGATAGAAGTTATTACCATAATATTCCTGTTAGTATGAATGCCGGTTTTTGTGACAATCTGTCTACTTGCGCTTTCCGCTCTGGCTGGACCGTAACTCTGGCTCCAGGACGCTGGCAGCCGCTCGAACCCAGCTGTAGGTTGCGCAATAGCTGTCCACTCTGTGGTTGGCTTGCTAAAAGGGGGTGGGGGGGTATACGGTAGCTCCAGAGTGAAGCCGAGTCAGGGCCGGTTGGCCCGCAGCTGTGCGTGGGAGCGCGTATACGCGTGAGGTTAGCGGTCCGGGCCCGTGTAGCACGGTGCTTGTTGTCTGACCTGGTTTGTTTTGGGTTGTTGATCAAGCATGCCCTCTGTTTTGTCGGTGGCGCCAGTCAGTCTGGAGCACACAGTTCACACACCCCTTCTATTCATTCCTCTCTCACAGGTGTGCACTGAACCCATCCAAAGCCAAGCCCAGCTTCACCAGGGAATCCAACACACACCAGGCCCAATCGCAGGGGAGCAGCACTGAAACTAATAGCTACTAAATCATAATATGTAAACATTTTAACGTCAGCTGTCAAAGATGCGGTGAAGCCAGCCAGATTTCTCCTGTGCCCATTCTGTTCTCTCTCAGTGGGGGAAGCACTGAATTTGGACAGGGAATCCGAACCCCCGCACCCGCTGGAATTCCAATTGGAACATAACTAAAGACACCTCAGATTAAAAAGCCCTGCATCTAATTTTACTAAAAACAGCAGCCTGTAAAGCTTTATGAATCGAAATGTAAACATCTGACATCTTTGTTAGGTGATTTGTGTTGAACAGGGATTTCCCTGCTGTTTAATATTGTAAAGAACTACGATACGTGTCGACTTAAATAATACTGTACATAACAAGGAGGATGTTCTATAAATGTATGTGTAAGAGAATATATGTTCAACCAGCTGATTGTAATTATTCTAAAATATTTTTTATCGAAAATGTTTTGTTCTGTAAATATTGTGTTTTCACATAAATGTAGTGAATGATTACATGATGTTCTGCTAATAAAGGTCTCACATCATAAACTAATTTGCTCGTGCTCGCTTTTCTGTCCGTTAAATTAGTCGTGAGCACAATTACTAAAACATATACAATAAATATTGGATTGCCGACACGTGAATATGTTTAGAAACGATTTCATTTAAATCAGTTAATTGCTGAAGGCATGGGATATTACTTTTCATCCATTGAATAAATCATTTGAAATGAATGAGAAAATTCTTTACTGGACGTTACTTATGGAAGCAAACAAATAACACTTCACAAAATATAATTTCATCTTATTTTAGCAATGGAGACTAAATTTGTTTTCCATTAAGGTGAAAGTTAATTTCATTCATAATTGCATGCTTACTGTATGTGAGCGGTGATACAACAGAGGTAACATAAATGTATGCAGACTATTCCATTAAGCAAGCATTTAAAATCCTATAATACAAGTGTGTTATGTGATCTTTGAAAATGTTTTCATTTCTAATTAATTCAGGTTTTTCCTTTTTGTTTACAGAAGCACAACCTTGACCGTTTTCGACAGTATATTTTATGTATATATTTTTTAATATACACTGTGAACTATTGCTAGACACCTAAAATCTCACTTTCCTTAACTGCATTTATCCTGTAACCACAGCGGATAAAATACACAGTGTTTGAGGAAATGAAAAAACATCTTTAATCAACAAGATATATTTAACTGTCATTTATTTCTGCTTCGCCTTCTGTCCTGGATCTGACATTTTCTCGTCTGCTATTTGTTTCTGGCAAACAAAAAGATTTGAGACATTTTTCTTGCCCTGTATTATTATCAGACTGCATTGAAGGAACTGTACGGCAGCCTTCACGTTTAGAAAACACTGACACTCCGGGTGACAAAAATACAAAAGATAACTGTATTGTCTGATGTTATATTACAGATAAAATTATCTGGCTATTTGTCACTGCTTAAGAAAAGTACAATAGAAAACCAGGTTTATTTCGATACAATACCCTCTCATCTTTGTATCTGAATATCCGAACCGAGTAAATGATACCGATTTTTCTGTATTGCATTGTTCATTGTTTACCTATCTGTGGACTGTTTTACGCTTAAGCCTGCAGTCTCTTCTCTGATTGTGCCCCCTAATGGACTGATCTATTTTAGAGTAGATTAAGAAAAACAATAAGTCAGTTGAACCAAATATGCAGATTCTGCAGGTATTCCACATTTTATCTCTGCTAACATTGTTTGCATAGTAAAATCAATTCCGACAAAAGAAAACCCTGAGCGTTTTTGCACAGTTAGCAGCCTTTCTCTTCCCCCTTTCTCTCTCCATCCCTCTCAAGGTTAAAAACAACGGCGCCCGTAGATGTCCGTGGGATACTGTAGATACCGCCTGCAGATTTGCAGCGTCTCCCAGCATGCTCTGAGGTCACAGCGTCACATGTTCTCGGATTCTCAGGTTTTGTGCTTCTCAGCTATTTTCAGCCTCGCCGAAATGAGAAATTCCAAAAGGGCAGGGGAATATTGTGAAAAAAGATGTGACCCGCTGTCACTGTACACACTAATAGAGGCTCCTGAGGGCCCCTCATTCCCAGCAGGTACAAAATGCACCTGTGTGTTGCTACTACACACAAAGCTGACATACTGCTTATGTCATCCAGGTGTAGAACAAATATACACAGTGGAATAAGCCACACCTCCCCTAGCTGTCAATCATCTGGTCATATATAACCAGATATGGATTTAAGTCAGTTAAACTGATGAATATTCCAAGAATATTTTTAATGAGAAATAATAAGAAACCCTACATCCTGTTTTTTTTTTCCCCCGCCACTTAAGCAGTAATCAATTTCATCATCGCAGTTATATTACTTTCCATAATAAACAAGCTGGGCAGTATATAAGTGTGTTAGTCTGCTTTACACTCTTTGTTTGATTGTACACCTTGGTGTTTTTCTCTGCTGGCGCCTCGTCTGGCTCTAAGCAGCGAAGAGGGTGACTGTGGGAAATGATCACATCCTGTTTGATAAGAATAGGCCTCCGTGTAGCGTTGGTCAAACTCAACAGAGCAGCAGTCAAACAAGGATCAGTGGTCTGGAAATGTTTTCGGCCAACAGAGTTATTATCAAAACAAGCAGCTTGGGCTGCTGTTGTAAAGTCGGGATTGTTTGAACAGGTGTGAGACAGTATGACATTGTGTGTTGTGCGTGTGGGTAAATGCGTGTATGCGCGCATCTGTCCGTTTTAAACTGTGTTCAATAATAAAAGTCATCACTGGGAAAAACAGCAGGTCAGTTTGTCTAGTATTAGCTTTAAGATTAATATAAAAATATTTTATATACTTACTTATACTTTTATATATATTTTTATATACACTACTTGTTAACGTTCAGACACACTAGATCTATCTCTGTTGAAAGGTTGTTGTTTTGTTTTTTTTGTTGACAAAATACTTTATTTCGGGAAAGATGTATGAATTTGCTAAAAGTGGCAGTATAATATTACTCTATGTATAAAAATATATTTGTAGAACAGCAAATCTGCATATTAGAGTGATTTTTGAACACTCTAAAAAATGCTGGGTTAAAAACAAACCAGCACTGGGTGAAATACAGACAAACCCAGCAACTGGGTTGTTTTGACCCAGTGCTTGGGTTAAATGTTTAACCCAGCTTTCTGGGTAGTTTTATTTAACTCAACTATTATTTAAAAAATACTATATTGCTGGGTTTAAAATGAACCCAAATAAGCTGTAAATAAAAAATCAGACTCAACTATGCTTAAAAATATATATTTCTTGCTTAAAATTAACCCAAAAATTGATATATTTGATTATTATTATTATTATTATTATTTGCTTATTAATAAATGTTCACATTTTGATTATTGATTTTGCCTCTAGTAACTATTTGTCTGATTTTTCATTTGCAAACTATTTTGGGTTCATTTTAAGCCAGCCATATAGTAATTTTTAAACAACAGATGAGTTCAATAAAACTCAAAACAACCCAATCACTGGGTTTGTCCATATTTCACCCAGTGCTAGGTTGTTTTTATCCCAGCATTTTTTTAGACTGAAGAATCAAATTGAAGACTGCGGTAAAGGCTGGTGAAAATTCCTCTTTATCATCAGAGGAATAAATTACATTCAAAATATATTAAAATAGAAACTCTATTTTACACACTCTAAAAAAAATAAATAATAATAATACTGTAACTGGGTTGTTTTGACCCAGCGTTTCAGTTAAATGTTTAACCCAACCTTTTGGGTAGTTTTATTTAACTCAACTTGTATGTAAAAATTACTATATGGCTTGCTTAAAATTAACTCAAAATAGGTTGTAAATTAAAAAATCAGACACATTACTAGTAGCAATAGCAGTAATCAAAAGATGAATGTTTATTAATAAGCTATTTAAAAAAGTTTATTATTTAATTATTATTTAGTATTATTTATAATTATTCTATCTATCTATCTATCTATCTATCTATCTATCTATCTATCTATCTATCTATCTATCTATCTATCTAATCTCTCAAAGATTTTTTGACAGAAATTAATACTTTCATTTAGGAAAGATGCATCAATTTGCTAAAAATTGGCAGTAAACACATTTATAATGTTACTATATATATATTAAAAAATATTTTGTAAACAGCAATTCAGCATGTTAGAGTGATTTTTGAACTCTCTAAAAATGCTGGGTTAAAACCCAGAAATATGGACAAACCCAATGTTATTAAATGTTTAACCCATCATTCTGGGTAATTTAATTTAACTCAACTATTGTTTAAAAATACTATATTGCTGGGTTAAAATGAACCCCAAATAGGTTGTAAATTAAATCAGACTCAACTATTGCTTAAAAATTACTATATTTCTTGCTTAAAATGAACGTAAAATAGGTTTGAAATTAACATTTATTAATATGTTTGTATGTTTGATTGTTTTTTAATTGCTTATTAATATATGTTTACCTTTTGATTGTTGCTCATTTCTCTAGTAATTCTGTGTCTCATTTTTAATTTACAACCTGTTTTGGGTTCATTTTTAGCCAGCCATATAGTAATTTTTAAACAACAGTTGAGTTAAATAAAACTCAAAACATCCCAGTCACTGGGTTTGTCCATATTTCACCCAGCACTGGGTTGTATTCAGCCCAGTGAAGGATCATGAAAATTCAGCTTTATCATCACAGGAGTAAAATAGAAAACACAATACTGTAACTGGGTTGTTCTGACGGTCAGTTTTATTTGACTCAACTATTATTTAAAAATTATATGTCTGACTTAAAATAAACCAAAAATACGCTGGAAATTAAAAACCAGATACATAATTACTTGAGGCATCAGCAATAATCAAAAGGTGAATGTTTATTAATAAGCAATTTAAAATGCTTATTATTTAATTAATATTTATTCAGCTTATTAATATGTTTATTTATTGGACATATTAATAAATATTAAATTCCAACCTGTTTTGGGTTCATATTAAGCAAGAAATATAGAGTGCACTTATTTTAAATTGCAAACATATTTCTCAATATTACCATTTTTATTGTATATTAATTTATGTTTAATAGAAAAGATAGTGAGGGAAAGGCAGTCAAGCAGCCAAGTGCAAAGCAAATCTGTTTAAACTATTTAAAAAGCTCTTTTATACTATTTAATAAGAATGTACATGGTTTGCAAAACTGTAATCTTAACATTTTTTTAAATGTTATTTTTAATGTTATTGCATTGTTTTATGGCTATTCTATTATACTGTATATTACACAAGGTATGTCTCAATTTTTGACCGGTTGTAAAAAAACAACACCATTATTTCCAGGCTCCAATGACTCCCATTTTGGGAACCCAATTTAAAAAAATGTGTAATTTCACAAATATGCAAAGCAGCCATTTAAACAGTTATCGCCCACTTTTGCATTAAAACTGCCTCACAAGACTAAAAACACAATCTAGTTCTATACGATTTGCCGCTCAACCATGAACATTTAGTCTTCATTTTATGGTCATCAAGGGGCTTCATTCCCTTTCCTCCTGCTTTCTTGACCCCCCGCAGAGAGAAATGGACAGGGAGAGATGGAGCGAGCGAGCGGAACACGTCGGGTCCTGAACAGCACCTGATTACAGGCTAATAGCCTCAGAGTGATTGAACATCTCAGGCTTCTGGCTAATTGGTGCTATTTAAAGTAGCTATTAGCACACAATGGCAGTCACTCACTCATAAACAAAGACAAGATCTGGCCTCTGAAAATATGGCAAGATGAAAAGATTATTTCAATCTGGAAAGATTAGAATACAGATTTACCAGTATTTAGGAGTAACTAACTAAAAGACATAATACTAGTTTTAAAAAGTACATTTTTTAGGACTGTTGTTGGTCATAGCTCTTTTCATAATAAGCTATATTGTATATACTGCAGCATATATATTCTTCAGATTCATTTTTGTAATATATTCCCTTTTTTGTGAAATTTTCAGCACACTGAAAAATAAGTAGTTAAACATACAGTATTAAATCATTTTATATATATGCAATTTTTATTATGGTTGATGGATAAAGGGTCAATATAAAACAGTTGGATTCATAAATAATTAAATCATGAATAAAACTATATTGCTACTATAAACATTAATGCTGCTAGCCACTAATTATACTATCCATTTTATTTGCAATATATAATGAGTGGATAAGATGAAAATAATAGCAATATTTTTAAACAAAAGTATACATAATAAAAAAAATCAATATGAGGTTACTAAGTATAAACTGAATGCCTTAAATATTAACAATATCTTGCTGTTCTCAGCTTAATTTCTGACATTAGAGTTGAAATTGTTATTTGGACTGTATCCTGTTTCTGGACTGAGCGTATTTACGGTCTGTGAGATTGAGATGTGCTTAGTTTGTGGGAGCACTGCTCAAAAGCCTCTTGATTTATTCAAGACAAGTATGAGTTTTTATAAATAAAGCATATTGGTTCAATATAGATATGGATATTGAATCTCATTATGCCGAAGCATATGGAAGCACTTTGAGGGCTTGCGTGTCTGATTGTAAGTAAAATAGGTTTCTGCTGTGAGCTTGTTTCGTCCAGCCTCCAAAACACCTCATTCATTCAAAATCAATGTTTCTTATTGTGCCAGGCAGCGGAATGACCGTACGGGAGAGAAGAAAGAAAATGAAAAGAGAAAATAGGAGGACAAATGATTAGAAGAAAAAAAAAGTAAAATAAGAGCGTGGAGCGTAGTATGTAAGAGAAAGTAATGAAAGAGAAAAGGCTCGGGTGGATTCATTGCCAACGTTCAGGTCCTGAGAGACGGAGAATGAATTACAGAAATGAGCCCTGTAAACCATGCCAGGCCTTTGCCTCTCATTCAAATGACTCCTCCCCCCATTCACCCTGCTATCCCTGGAGAACGGGTGATTAGAGAGGAGGGTGAGGGATCTGGATCACTGCTGTCAGGAAGGGACGCCAGCCGTGCTAGAGGAACACGACCCTGAGGTGGAATGATCACACGGGCAATATGTCACAGCAAATGCCGGTGCAGGGTGCCAGGGCCACATCCACAGGTTTCCTGGCACACAGACGCTTGGCACCATGTTCATACGCCGGCTGATTATGCCTGACATGAAAGGGCTGAACCACTTGTGGTGGCATGAGATAGATTTTTTTTTCAGGGTGTTTTTTCCATGCTATATGTGTGTATGTGTGTGGATAGTTGGATTGAAAGTCATAAATACTAAGTCAAAAAAATGAACAAAGTTTTTCTCTTCTGTGTCAGTCTAGAGAGTAACACAACACATGCGTATGCTGACTTTGAATAAAGTCATTATTTTTGTTTTCTTCGTGCACAAAAACTATTCCCGTAGCTTCATAACATTGCAGTTGAGCCACTGATGTCACATGGACTATTTTATTGATGTCCCTACTACCTTTCTGGGTCTTGAACGTGGTAGTTGCACTGCTGTCTACGCAGGGTCAGAAACCTCTTTAATTTCATTAAAAATATCTTTATTTGCGTTCTGAAGATGAACAAAGGTCTTACAGGTTTGGAACAACATGAGGGTGTGATGACAAAAGTTTCATTTTGGGTGAACGATCCCTTTCTATCTCATGCAGAATAAGGCATATGTGCTTTATAAGTACTAATAAACAACCGATACGCTAGTAATATTCATAATATGCATTAGTACATTTGATCAGAAAATACTACCTCAGCCATTCTACTTCAAATCTAATATTTAATTCAGTGTGGTATTACTGTTTTTTGTAATTATTTGTTAAATTTTATTTAAAAATTGTTACTGCACAAATTTACGTTTTAGCATAATATTTCAGTTTTTCTACTTCAAATTTCATGTTCAATTCAGTGTGTTGTCTGTTTGTGTTATTTGTGTAATTTATTAGCAATTTTTGACTAAAAAATATTTTCTACACCCAAAGTTTTTGTGTGTGTGTGTGTGTGTGTACGGTCAAACCAAAAATTATTCAGATACCTGATATAATTTTTGATATTTTTTACTAGTTTATTTATGTTAGTGAGGATGTGACATATTATACCCAAAAATTCTTCATATAGTGGACTACCAGTAAAACTTAATAAAAATCTGGCACCAAAAATTATTCAGACACTTTTTCCTGACCATGTTTTGCTAAAGTGTTTTTTTCTATAATTGCTAATGCGACCTTTTTACACCCCAGACTGCTTGGTAACTAGTCTTCAAAGTATTGATAGTTGTGTAAATATTGTCATACTAACAGTTGTCTGAATATTTTTTTTTTGTTGATTGCAATCCATCAAGATTCACTCTGACAGTTTTCTAAACTATAATGAATAAACATATTGCGAGAAATTTTTAAGGTGTCTGAATAAATTTTGGTTTGACTGTAAATAGATAGATATATTGATTGATCGATTGATTTATACAGCCGTTCTTTCTGGTCCTTCAATCTGATTGTCTGAGAGGATATTCTAGTGATAACAGAACTCCAATTATTTCACTGTTTGCATTTCTCTGCTTGCAGTATTTCTCACAGCGAGTGTCATGGCAGATGCCCAAATCTACTATAATTTTGTAAATAATACTATTTTTGTCTCACAGATGTAGTTAGAATTTTTTAGGCGAGAATGTACTTGTTTAGACTTCAAATATGCATTTTGTTCATAAAGATTTATCATAAAAAACTTGCTTCACAGTTTTCTGAGATGTGAGGTCCAGGGCATCAGTGGCCATTTAGTGTTCATAAACCAGCCTAGAATTGCCTTGGAACAAATAATAGATTAATGAGACCAAAGACTGCTCGTTAGATTTACCCAAAGCGAATTATTATTATTTAACTACATGAATCTCATGTTCAACCAACTATATAAAGACATCAGAGCCAGCAGCAAATTCCAGAAGATCTGGCCGAGGTAAAGATGCTCTCAGTAGGTTCATTAGCGCTGACGCCCTGGAGCTCACATGTCCAAAAACATCGAAGCAAATTTTCAAACAGACATTATTTTTATTGAAAAACTGCATATTTGAAATCTGAACAAGTACATTCTCACCTAACAACTTTTAAAACTACATTCTATGACACAAAAACAGCATTATTTATAAAATTTATAAAACACTACCTTTGAGAAATACTGCAAGCGGAGTGATACAAACAGTGAAACGGAAATCAAACGAAATCAGTAGAATATTGCACTCCTCTTAGCCAATCAGATTTGATGACCAGAAAGAACAGTTATATATACATATATGTGTATTTATATGTATGTATTATATTCTCCTCTTTTGTAATCACACCTGCTAGTGGAAAGCCAATGTGCAACTGAAATTATATTGAAGTAAAGTGTAGTCCGTGTGGATGTGGAGTTGGCCCGAGGGGATTTGTGTCAGAGAAACGCCATCCGTCGGCCCGGAATGATAAATGAAACCTTCTGTTCATGAATCAAATGTATTAAGTTAGAAGATGCATTCTGTCCAATAACCGTAGACTTCAATTCTTCATGTCTTCAAATGAAACAATATCAAAGCAACACTCAAAAGATATTTATTGCCCAACATATGCTGTTATGTCTGAATGAAATTTGTCTTGTGTGAGAAAAAATTTGACAGCCTGATTTATATTATATTATATTATATTATATTAAAATTTCTAGTCATTAAAAAAACTAAATATTTAATGATATTAACTCCTTTCTTTGTCTTTCAAATTTCAGGAATGGATAGCAATGCCTGCATTGATCTATAACATTCTGACTTTATGGCTTTCTATGGGTTGCCCCTGCTGCTTAATTTAGCACCTAATTCACAATGTTAATTTGTTCCAGTTGAGAGGTCACTTTAAAAAGGTTTTTTCATTGACTCAGGATTATTGGCCAGATGGGCAGCCCATTAGAACATGGCTGTTTGTGAGTTTGGGATTCCCGTGATATGACCAGCGCTGGCAATAACAACAACATTCCTCACCGTGGTAACAGGAGGTTGTCATGGACAGAACTCTCTATGCGATCTTTCTAGCCCTGAACTGTTTAAATCAGTGGGTGTCATTTCCACAAACCAGTGAAGAATAGTAACAACAACAACAATTATAATGAAAGTTCTCAGAACTGTAGATTATGCATAAACAACAGGGATGCTATAATAAAATATCATGTGTGACAGTGAATCAGGCATTTATCATAACTTCAGTGCATGTTATGATAAATGCACCCTTCTCCCTATGTGGCGCAAAATGTTGTAAATTTTTATGAAATATTCTTCACATCAAGCTATTTTTGTAAACTCAGGAAGATAATTCAATGCGTTCAGTCAATGCTTGTAAATGAACTAATTTAATGAGTGCTGCTCATGAATAAAGAAAGTAATAACTTGGCTGCTTTTGTATTTTTACACTTAATTATGATGGACACATTTTGAATTATGTTAATGTTTATTTGACTTCATAATTTTTGTGGAAGCTCATGCCACATATTTTTTTCTACAATTTGTCTATTTTACAATTTAAAATAACTGGAAAAATGTGTTCCTGTGCAAAATAATTCAAAATATGTGTGTGTGTGTGTGTGTGTGTGTGTGTGTGTTTATAGTTGTTCTTGGTAGGATAGTAAAATCTCAAATTTTTGACATTGTGGGGTCCAGCCTGCGGTCCCCACAATGTAAAAAAAAAAAAAAGATTAAAAATAGTAAATGATGTTTATCTGAAATTGTAACAATGCAAACATGTTTTCTGTAAGGGGTAGGGTTAGAATGGGTGGGTTTAGGGTTAGGGTTGGGTAAGGGGATAAACAGTATCGTTTGGTCAGTATAAAAACTACAGAAGTCTATGGAAAGTCCCCACAATTCACAAAAACATATATATGTATGTATATACCAGAGGTCGCATTAACCGAAAATTGTCTGTCATTGACTGAATTTTTTAGCAGTGACGGAAATATCTGAAGGCCGTCCATAATTTTGACAGATTACACTGAGGGTGATCTATTCTACAATTTTATCTGTAATTCCCACCCCTGTCCAGTTGGTGCCGAGTGCGCTCCAGTCTAGCAGCAGAGCGCTGGAACCAGAACAAAAACAAAACTGTCACGAATGTTTTCCTATGTGTTTGATTACGCACAGGTGAGTACACAGAAGCTGCAACGATCTGTCACGTCACATTAAAGAACGCCAAAAACGGTATTTATTGATTAAATTTTAGACTTTGTTTCGTATCAAAAGTAACACAAAGCTTAGCCTATTGCTATTTTTTTGCAAGAAAGACACACTATGCACTGTTCACTCATCAACTGAAAACAGCATAGACCAAAAGGTCGTTTGTGATTTAAGAATCAATATTGGTTCATTAAAATGAGAATCCATTAAAATCGAGAAATCGATTTTTTTTGTTTACCCAGCCCTTCCATTGTTTTTAAACACTACAGTGTCATCTACACTGTAAAAAACAATTTGTTGTGTCAACTTAAAATAATTTGTAACCTGGCTGCCTTAAAATTTTAAGTTCAGTCAATTCAAAAAAGGTTTATTCAACTTGAAATGTTAAATTATACTAAGTGACAACTTAGATATTTGAGTTGAATCAACCAAAATTTTGAAGGCAGCTGGGTTACTTACCCATCTGTTAAGTTTAGCAAACACAAATATTTAAGTTGTTACTTAGTACAACTTAACGTTTCAAGTTGAATAAACTTATTTTAGTTGCCTGAACTTAAAATTTTAAGGCAGCAGGGTAATGAATTATTTTAAGCTAATTTGCTGCTTGTTAATAGTTAGTAAGGTAGTTGTTAAATTTAGCTATTGGGTATGATTAGGGATGTATAATATGGTCATGCAGAATATGTACTAATAAACAGCCAATATGCATGCTAGTAAGCAGTTAGTTAACAGTGTGAACTGGTCCCTATACTAAAGTGTTACCAAATAATCTTACTGACCCCAAACTTGTGAATGTTAGTGCACATTTATCGAAAATAAAAAAAAAATAAAAAACTGAGAAAAAAAACCTGCATTCTGCATTTAACTGAACCATTTAGATACACAAAACAGTTTCTCACTGTATGCTATTTTGCCTGAAACAAAATCCACTAAATCTGTTATGTTGTTTTTCTGTAAATACAGTGATCTTGCATTTTGCTCAGAGGACAAACAGACAGAGGGTAGGATGGTTCTGTGTATCCCATAATCCTCTCTTTATTAGAGCGGGAAAAGCTGCAGCAGAGGTGCCAGCTGTTGTGCTCTCATCAGCGGGTATCTCGGCCTGGCTTGGCAGGGTGGCATGGCGACAGTCTCCACTGCACTCCAGTGTTATCACAGGCCATATCTGAAGGCAGGAGGACATTGGCGGTCTCCAAGGCTCCTATCGCCCACCACGTTATCTCTACTGGAGTGAGGGTAGATGGGCTGCCACATAAACCATCCTGTCTCTCTATCTGTCTGTCTGTTTGTCTCAATCTCTTCCTCTTGTTCTCGCTCCATCTTTAGCTCATTAGTATTAAGGAAATGAAAGATCCCTAAAGCTGGCAGCAGCTGTAGTGAAAAATGAGGCCCACTCAGCCACCGATCTCTCATTTAGCACTTTAATGTGCTCGCACAGTAAAGTGGAGAAAATGTCAAGCTTTAGATTCTATGTTCTTCATTAGCTTGTAGACAGTGATGTATCTTTATTACGCACTTTTAGAACTATTTTCAAAACACAACTTAATAATAAAAAAAATAAAAATAAAACTTTCATGGTTCTTTTTACCTGCTAAAAACTCTCTTTTCTTAATCAATGAATGAAATATGTGTATGATGCATTTGTTTCCCTAATATACAATACTGTTCAAAATGTTTTTGTCTCAACAAGGCTGCACTTATGTAAAATCAAGTAAAAACAATAATATTATTTATTTTAAAATGTAAATTTCTGTGATGGTAATGCTGTTTTTAGCAGCCATTACTCCAGTCTTCAGTGTCACTTTTAGATATCATTCTAATGATTTATGCTTAAGAAACCATTCTTATTATCATCAGTGGTAAAAACTGTTGTGCTGCCTGATAATTTGCCTTTGTATAATATTATTTATTTGTTGCTTCTTTAATGAATATTAAATTAAAAAAAAATGCAATTTAGGTAATGTATTCTCACTATGTTTTAAAGCACAATACAAAAATCATAAAAATGTAAAAATAAATACTTTTATATTTTATTTGTTTCCCCGTATGTCAATGTGTCCATTAACTGACATCAGAGCCATAAACATGCAAATATGTTGCAAACTGTAAACATGCAAATGTGTTGTTAAATTACTAAAACTTCAAAGACTTTGAACTAAATAGTGTGTTAATAACATGTACTCATGTATTCTTTTAAAAAGTAACTGTAATCTAATTTTAAGGATTTTACTTAATTTAAGTACCTTGTTTTTGGAATCTGATTATGTAATCCAGATTACATGTAATCAGTTTCTACCAGCACAATATATAGAGAATGTACTTGTTTAGATTTCAGATATGCTGTTTGTTAATAAAGATAACATCTGTTTGAACATTTGCTTCAATGTTTTCAGGGATGAGAGCTCCAGGACGTCAACGGGCGTTCAACGCTCTTGAACCCGGCAAGAGCAGCCTTACCTCGGCCAAATCTTGTGGAATTTGCTTTTGGCTCTGATGTCTCTACAGTGGTTAAACATGAGATATAATTAGCTCTAGGTAAATCTAGTGGGCAGTCTTTGGTCTCATTAAACTATTTGTTCCAGAGCAAAAAATCGTATCAAGTTATATTTGATGTAAATGTAATGCTGTATATCAAAGTGCTGCCTTTGTACTTTTAACTGAATTGCCTAGCAACTTTTAAGATGGCAGTTGTTGTTGTTTATTAAATATTATTATTGAAGAAATGGTGTGTGCGTGTCCGTGATGGTGATCTTAGTTACATTATTCCGAGACAAGAGACTTTTTATGAGTGAGTCAGCAGTAAAGACTCTTGTATTGAAAGAGACTGAAACGGTTGTAAACAAGAAAGTTATTTTTACTTTCAAGGACATATTGTAAGATGCATCCAACAAATGCACTGAGCAGTGTTATCATCTGAAATCACAGCTAAAAGATGAAGGGATAGTGCAACAAACATATCTTTCCTCAGCAGACATTCAAGCTAACGTTTTATTGTGAATATGAGATTGAGCTGAAGAATGAATGCTGTACTAGATGCAGGTAATCACACTCGCTCAGTCAGTTTCTCTCATAATACACTTACATAACACAGTGAGCTTTTACACAGTAATACATTAAACTTTCATTGAAGCGATCCAATGTTTTTTTATTAGTAGTTATAAAATGACATTTTTTAATTAGCAACGGAGGCTTGGGCTCAGCTGTTAAACTGTAAAACTTAGATTTGAATCTGTGTCTCTGTTGTTGTTTCTTATGTATTTAGACACTCGTGCTGTTGAACTGTTTTATAAACACAATATCACACTCGTAGCCATGGCTGTATAGAGTGTTTTCATGATGCATCATCAATCTGCCATTGAACCGAATGAAACTTGCATATTTTGCTTATTATTGCTGCTGAAAATGGCCAATTATTGTCATGTTTGGGCTGTACTAATCGGTCAGGCCAGGAAAAACATTTGGAGTACTATAGACTGCCAAAAGTTATAACAAATCAAGGAGAAGAGTGCAAAAACCTGTCGTTTGTGGTTGGCCAAACCGAACCAGGATTTCCAGGGCAAGAATCTTGACAACATTTGTGTTTGTTCTTATCATTTCCAGTCAGGTATGTGAAATATTAGGCTAATATGTTAATTGATACTGCTCGTACTTATCTTTACCACCTATTAACTTTAGTTTGTCCAAATATTGTGCAGTTTCCTGATTACTAGGTCCTTCTCTATATGATTTAGCAGCCTCCACACATTTTTTCTGTGGTTTAGACAGTATAAATTAGCAGAACAACGTATTCAGTAGTATAGTAGTAATCAATGCTGTTGTTTACATCCGAGTATCGCCAGCGTGTCCAAGCAACTCACCAAAACAGACGTAAGTGCAAACCCTCTATATCGGCATGTTGTGATTACCTATAGCACTGGAAAAGATCCAATTTTGAAGTCTTTATAAATAAAAAATATAATATAGTGGAATATATAATTTACATGATTAACTATAATGGTACGTTTACACTCAGTTGTTTCCTTTTGCACTCCACGCAAGAAAGGAAGTCATACAGATATGTAAGGACATGAGGGTGAGTAAATCATGACAGAATTTTATGTCTTCAAAACATCTTTAATTACTCTTTGAAAACGTCTCTATTTAATAGCCAATTAGCGTGCTAGCAGATTAGCATACTTGATTAGCATGCATGAAAGAGTGTCACTCTCGCTGTTTTGGCCAGTGTACAAACCAGGACTGTCCATTCATATGAGTGGAGACAGCGGTTTGTCATTTGCAAGTATAAGGTGTTGACAGAATATCAGGCCGCTTTCAATTATCAGCCAAGCTCTTCAGTGACCGGCGCCAAGTCCAGACATACAGAGACACTGCTGGACCAGGCTTGTCTGACATAACACAGCTGTGCGTCTGAAAAGCTGACAGCTGTGTGTGAGCACGTGTGTGTGTGTGTGTTCCTTGAACCGCAGTTCTTTATATGTCACATCATCCATTAGCATCGGCAGAAGAATATGTGTGTGTGTATGATATTTATAAAATAACAGATTTTATGTGACGGTAAATGCTTCCTGCTTAAATGATCCAACCAAATAAGGCAATAATAATCTCGGCTGTGGCTGTGAATGTCTCATTTATGACTATAAAAACATGTGCGGTGTACTGCAGGGACCAGCCGAGCGGGATCGGGATAATTGGCTAAACTGATGCCTGCATTTTGCCAGTTTTCAATGGACCCAAGAGAGGTCATAGATTCCTCTGGGCCTCCACCCAGCAACCGCATTTGGATCACCAGTGCAGCTGTGGCATATTAGCAAGGTGCCATCAATGCTAATTTATGCTGATTCAACTAAAAGCTCCTGTGCCACAGCACCATGTGCTTCAGAAGCCCCCAAAATACATAATCCTGATTATTAAACCTCACATACACGTTCTCCGTGCAAGACTAGCAAACGGTTTCTTTAACCCCTTCCTTTATTATTTAGAGGGGTGGCTGTTCGTACACTTGCACCGTAGTCACGCTTTCGTGCAGTCGAGCGTGCAGCCGTCAGCACAACAATCTGACTTATTTATTTATTTCACAGTGCAGATATTTATTAATTTGTTTTCATTTGCACTCTGGTTAGATTAAGTCTAATACAGCCCCCTCAGTAAGGCACTGCTCTATTTGGCCCATGTAAATCTCATCAGCTATTCAGGCCCATCCCTAATATGCTTAGACAGCTGAGAAACATGTATTATTCATAACTCTGGAATTTTTTCATATAACCATGGTGCCGCTCCCCAGGATGAGGTAGCGTTGTGGCAATATCAGAGGTTCATCCATATTCTGGAAATAATGAGATGACTTGTATGGTTTATGAAATGTAATCCATCATGATTACAAAAACATCAAATCTTCTGCATTACTTGTATTATTCAATAGATTTGAGGGTATTTTCTTGTTATATGAAATTAAGATTATAGTTTGCTTGGGAAAATCACATCTTTTAGCTACCCTGTCTATTTTGCTGTTGTTTAAATTTTATATTGTATTCATATTGTATATTCAGTGGTTACACTGTTCACAACAACACTTACAGCCATGAGAGATAATACATTTGCTTATAATAACAATAATAATAATAATAATGTTTTGAATTTTAAGTTCTTAAATATTATTATTAACAATAAACCTATAATATAATTATTTTGCATGAATTTTTTTACAATTACAATTACAGCCATGGGATATAATTTTTATGTTTCTAATCATATATTTAGTAATTGTAATAGTAATAGTAATAATCATAACCATAACAATCATCATAATATTACTTAGTAGTAGTTATTGTTGTTTTAAATATTACATTTTTAAATATTAACATGTATTTAAAAAATAAATGAACAAAAAATATTCAAATATATATTTTTTATATATGAATTTATATGTATTTATATGTAAAACCATGGGATATCATATTTTTTCTCTTAATCATATATTGAATAATAATAATAATAATAATAATATGAATATGAATTAGTAGTAGTAGTATTTGTTGTTGTTTTAAATATTACATTTTGAAACATCAACATGTATTTAAAAAATAAATTAACAAAAAATAATTAAAATATGTATTATAATTATTTAGCATGAATTTATATATGAATTTATATTTATCCATATATAAATATATATGTTCCCACAGTGGCAATTACATTTTTTTGCTTATAATCATACATTATTATTATTAATAATAATAATAATAATGATAATAATAATAATAATAATAATAATAATAATAATAATAATAATAATAATAATAATAATAATAACAATAATAACAACCATAATAATAATAATAATAATAATAATAATAATAATAATTATTATTATTAATAATAATAATAATAATAATAATAATTTAAAACAATGAATAAAAAAAATGCAATATAAATATATAATTATTTTCCATAAATATATGTATGTTCCCACAGCAACAATTACTGCTATGGGATATAATATTTTTGTTTCTAAGCTAATAACTAATATTTATTTATTCATTAATTCATAAATAGTAGTAGTAGTAGTAGTAGTAGTATTGTGTTGTTGTAGATTTAAATTTTTAATGTTTTAATGTTTTTTAACTATAATTTTATTAAATACATAATTATTTAGCATGAATTATATATGTTATATATTCTGTGTGTGTGTGTGATAAATTATATTAGAACAGTAAAATGATTTAATTTTACTGATTGGTTGATTTCGTGATGTAAAGGTACTCTGCTTCTGTAGATATTCTGTAAAATGAATTTGAAAGTATATGACTGCTTTTGTGTTGAATGTTATAGGTTGCAGGGTTTTGGTGCAGTATTTTGAAAGACTCATGCTCTTTGTGTGATATGAAAGCCTGAAGTTGTCAGGTTTCATCATCTGAATGGATTTAAAGGAGGAGGAAGCATGGCAGTCAGAGATGATTCTTCACTGATGAGTGGAATGCATTCATCTCAGGCAGTGCACTAATTGTTTGATTATACAGGGCTTCTCTTTAATGAAGCTCCTCTTTGGCATTTGGGAACATGGAGCGCCATCGAATTACCCACGCGACACTCACGCTGGGAAAGTTGATCACTCATTAGCAGTGACTGAGAGGTAAACAAGCTGAGAGTACAGTAGCAACACACACACACACACACACACACACACACACACACATACAGTCTTTATAGCTGAGACTCCCTGATCAGATCTAAATTCAACGCAGACAAAATCACCCAGAGCTTATAATTCAGTACTCGTCTCTCTCAATGAAAATAGAGGAAAGAGAACATACATATCCAAGCTACAGAGATTTGCTTTTCTGGCAGTCCACATAAGTATAGAACAGAAAGTACTTCAGCACATAAGGGTATTAATAAAGATTATATATATATATATATATTCACATATATACATATATATATATTAAAATAAAGCTTAATTTCAGCATCATTACTCCAGTCGTCTATGTCACATGATCCTTCAGAAATCATTATAATATGCTGATTTGTTGCTCAAGAAACATGTATTATATATAGTGCATATAAACTGAGTCATGACTTCATAGCTCTTTTTTCTTGGTTAAAGGCATAATATGTAAGCTTTTAATTAACATTTTCTGAAACCACTAGAACAATGTTATATATTTTGTTGGCTTGTGTACTTACATTATCCCAAATGTTTCCAAGAATTTTTAAATCCAGAGAAATCAGTCATTTTAAAGGGAACCCTGGGTATTAAGACTTGTGTGGCTTATTATAACATGAATGATGCCTCTTACTAAAATATGTAGTAGAAAACCTAGTCAAGATTTATGTTATTTTAAAAATCCATATCGTTTCATTCATATTTTGGACTATGGGGGGCACCATTGTTTTTATTGCGTACATTGGTTGCACTCTGTGAGCTACTGGCACTGTAGCTATTTTTACTGCAACACAACTCAGACAAAGCAACTTGGAAAATTAAAATCTGATACAATGCCACATTATGTGGCTTCTGGTTGTAATTTTCAGTTGAAGGGCAAAAAGAGAAGCGATGCAAGTCTTCACTGCTTTCCTAGCAATAAGAAGAGAAGAAAAGAATAGGAAGATGCCTGTGGACGAATGTCTTAGTTCTCTCCACTTCAGCCCAGATGCCAAGAGGCTTTTAGTAGACCACAGCTACTGAAAGAGCTTGCAAACGATGTAAACATGCCAATGCTTGTCATGACGCCACAGCCACTGAAAGAGTTTTTTTTAGCACAGATTTCACACGATATCCAGGGGCATTTAACCTGCGGTCACACCAGACTTTGAACATGTTACTAAAACTTTAATACATTAGCTCAACGATTAACATAATTTCTGCCCGAGTCTCGTCAGATTGCATCAGCTGTGGGGATGAAGATAACAACTTCATGATTCCACACTTAATCACTGCTTCAGCAATCAACACCTTTCTTTGTTTCTTTGTTTGTTTTGAATATGCGCCCTCTAACCCTACAGTGCACATCTTTTTTAAAGGGGTCATCGGATGCCCATTTTCCACAAGCTGATATGATTCTTTAGTGTCTTAAAGAGAAGTCTATGACATGCTTTGGTTAAAATTTCTCAGTGGTAGTGTAAAAAACACCCTTTTTACCATGTCAAACTCAGCCCTGTTCAAAGCAAGCCATTCTGTTGTATGTTCCTTTAAATGCTAATGAGCTCTGCTCACCCCGCCCCCCCTCTACTGTGGGGTGAGGAGCTGGTCTGTTTACATTAGCGTGTTTAGGTGCTAAACTTGCTAACTAGCACATTATTAAGAAAGGCAATTTGCAAAGATGCATAAAAACCCTTAAACTCACTTCAGATGTAAGTGAAGCTGCATTACAAATGATTCGCATGAACATAGATGCATTTATGTAGTTCACCGAGCGTATTTCTTTCTAAAACAAAAGTAACATTAATCCTCTGCATCTTCAGCGGCTCAGATGTCGGGAGTAAATGATGACTGCTATGATCATTATTACATCCAACAACAGAACACCTCAATCGCTCAGTGCACTGGAGTGGACTATTACAGCTCAGTCAGGGTGGGCCTAAGGTAAGACGGTCATGTCAACAAACAACCATAAATAACATCACACCGACAAGAAGCTGAGAATGGCTTGATTTGAAAAAGGCGATATTTCCTATAAAGATTACAAAAATCCCACTAGGTGGATTTTAATCATAATATGGTGGTTGTGTCCACACACTGCCAAAACACATTTATGTTCAAACAACATGTAAAAGTGAGTTTTGCATCCGATGACCTCTTTAATAGGTGGAATATATAAACTTCAACATCTACAAACCATCTAAACATTCAAGGTTCTATCAGTGATAGTTTATTTATTTATTTATAAGGATATTATTTATATATTTATAAGGAAAGAACAACTACAAGTGAGAGAAAGAAAAGAAGGGTGAGCACAGAGTAGCAGCTGGTTAATCAGTAGTCATGACTGTTGCAATGAGACAAAAGTTAATGAGGGCTAAAGACTGACTCCGTTTTGTGAGGCACACAGAACTTCCTCCAAGCTTTTCCTACTACAATATAGAGCCGACAGATAGATTGAAAGAGACAGGCTAATAAAGACAGAAGCAAAACCTAGTAAGCTGCCTAACAGCATTTAAAGAAACATGCCTGCTCCTGAAACCAACTGATTCAAAATAGGCTAAAATATTATGCTGCCTAATGAGAATTAACCACCCCATAAAATATGTACGAACTGGTCATGAGATAGCGTTAGCAATATCACATGTATCTATAGCCAGAAAGAAAACACTGTGAAAGAAAAACAGTAACACTTTACAATAAGACCCCGTTAGTGAACGTTTAGTGAACGCAATAATTAGAAATAAGAAATAAATTTAGCCAAATTGAAATTATGAGGGTCTATCTGCGTTCTGAGCAGTTTTGAGATATTGAGCTTCAAAGTTTTCGTATTCCTTAGACTTCTAGAACCCTGTTTGTTTTCTGAAAAAGGCCCAAAGTATACACAGCTTACAAAAGAAACATCACATAATGTAAATAAGTTGTCACAGAATAAGAATATGTGAATAACTTAATTTAATAAACAAAAATGTCAGATAGAAGCCTTTAATTCTAAGGCACTGATTTGTTACAGCATTTATTCATGTTTGTTAACATTGGTTAATAAAAATACTGTTTATTTTGGCTGAGATCCATTACATAGCTTTTGATAATGTGTCGGTAAATGCTGATATTAGTATTTTTATTGTTAGTTCTTGTTAACTAATATAGTTAGCCTTATTGTTGTTGTTGGAACCTCAGTGTTACTGAAGAGAAATGCTGATTAGGAATATATTATTATATACATTTGACAATATGTACGCTAATGTATATGCTATTTTTACACTTAATAGAGTATCACGTGTTAACCTAGAAATATGTTCACAACAATCAATTGTGAGTCAAATCTCTTGTGCGCTTCACGTGAGGAGCACTATTTGTGTGTGCTGCCTATGAAGAGCATTAGAAATTAGTCATTTATGAGGCATAAAGAGAACAAGGGAAACGTTACATACATATGCATAACTCCTTTTTACAGCTTCCTTTTCCTGACAGTGGTTGCACAGAATGCAGACTGTTCTGTGCTTATTATCCACATATGGGTGGCTTTAATTAGAGCATTATTCTGTGAGACACACCATGAGATCCTGGAGCATCTACTGTCCTGAGGCTTGTGAAGCAGCACAGTGTTCTATCATAGCTATTGAACACAGTCACATTGCTGATGACAGTTCAGGGTCATAATTAATCATAGTGGACAGACATATGGCTGGAGTTTTGCTCCCCTGCATTTCATTCTGGATTTTAGATTGCTGCGGAAGAAAGACTGAATGCTGATAAGGCAAGCATCATTATTACTGTTACTGCATTGTAACTTGTTTGTAATTGGATATGAATGATCAGCATAAAAGTCACTGGTAAGAGCGTTTGGGTGCCAACAAAACGGTGTTGATCAAAATGCATGGAAATAATGTCATATCTTTTGTATGTATTAGATGTTTATAATGAACAATATTTATAATGAATCATATGAAAATAAAATTGAAGTCAAAAGTTTACATACACCTTGCAGAATCTGCAAAATTGTAATTATTTTACAAAAATAAGAGGGATTATACAAAATGCAGGTTAGTTTTTTATTTAGTACTGACCTGAATAAGATATTTCACATAAAGGACATTAACATACAGTACACTAATGAAAATAATAGTTGAATTAAAATAACCCCATTCAAAAGTTTACATACACGATTCTTAATACCGTGTTGTTACCTGAATGATCCAAATTTGTGTTCTTGGTTCAGTGATAGTTGTTTATGAGTCCCTAGTTTGTCCTGAACAGTTAAAGCTGTTCTTCAGAAAAATCCTTACAATTACAGAAGGTTCAAATGCTCACTGATGCTTCAGAAGGAAACACATTGCATTAAGAGCCAGGGGTGAAAACCTTTGAACAGAATGAAGATGTGTACATTTTTCTTATTTTGCCTAAATGTCATATTTTTTTCATTTAGTACTGCCCTTCAGAAGTTACAGAAGATACTTACATGTTTCCCAGAAGACAAAATAAATTAAATTTACCCGCCCAGCTCTTAATGCATTGTTTCCTCCTGAAGCATCAGTGAGCGTTTGAACCTTCTGTAATAGTTGCATACGAGTCCCTCAGTTGTCCTCAGTGTGGAAAAAAAGGATCTCAAAATCATACAGTCATTGTTGGGATTCAAATACACAAAAATGCTGGGAAAAAAAACAAAAACAAATAATTTGTGGGACTGTTTTTTAAAGAACAGCAGACAAGTTTAACTGTTCAAGACAAACAAGTGACTCATGAACAACTATCACTAAACAAACAAAACAAAACAAAAACAAAAAAACAGGCTGTGGCTCATTCAGGTATGTAATGGGATGGGGCCTTTTTTATAAATTGAAATGATCCCCCTAATATTTTGGTTAAAATAATTAACATTCTGCAAGGTGTATGTAAACTTTTGACATCAACTGTATGTCATAATGAGAATTTCCCCCCATTGTTTTAATTCAATGATAGGTTAGAATTTTGTGATTTTTTTCGATTGAAAGATCAAAAGGATAAATGATGCAGATTTATTTTCACATCCAACTTTGCTTATATTTACCAAGGGTGCCAATATTTGTGGAGGGCACAGTATACATAAATTTATACTATAGGCTTACACTGAAAAAGCAACCCAAGCCTAATATATAGACCAGAATTATAGAGACTTGGGGTTGGAAACCAGCCCCAGTAACCTAGCGAGTTCCCAGCATTCGCACAAGAAGAAGAAAATACATGCAGTACCTTAGCAACTGCACAACGTAATGGCATTGTGTTGGTGAATTTTTACTTTCATTTTTCTAGTCTTGGGTTTTAAAACCCCACACAGAGTCATGTAACCTGCTGTCTTTGAGAAGCAACGAAGACTGTAAAAATAAACAGTGAGTGAGGATGCTTAGTTAATGTCCTTTCTCTGTCTCATTTTCTCTTCCTCGCGTTCTCCTTTCAACCATCTGTGTTGGGTCCAGGTGTAGCGGTCTGATTCCGCGGGGTGTCATCGCGCAGTAAATGCTCGCTTTGGACCTCCTGGTGACTGAATTAGCCCTGTGTATATGGCCCATTGGTGTCAGGTGTGAGGTCATTATCCCGCCACACATGGATGGGACAGGTGTCTGAGAGGCTTTACACCACAGTTAGGTAGCAATAATGAGCCCTATTCTCTCTTTACCAAAGCCTCCTGTGTGTGTGTGCGAGCACAAGTAGAGAACTCCAGCTGGGACCCACAAACACACATACACACGCACCAGCTCAGGGAGAACACACAAACACCTGACAGATGCATGCTGGGAGCTTCATTACCCCTCAAACAAAGGACACAAGACAATTATAGGAGCATGGGTGCGTCCCTCACAGGCGAACCGTCCGGATGATAGCGACGGCTCTGTGGCCAATAAGGAAATTATGCCAAGAAACTGAGCGAGAGAAGATTCCAGGTGCTATTAGCTCCATTTGGTCCTATTAGAGACAATTTTAAGGCTGTTGAGAAGGGTTTGGTTTATCCTCATGGACAGAGTTAATATGCCCTAGTTCTCCAGCTACTATCAAACATAGTCATTTATTTAATACCTTTCAAAATAAATTGACGTGAGGCCCAGATGTCATCTTCAGGATTAATGTGTCCCACATTCTAGACATGACATATGAACAAAACAGTGGGATGCCAGAAATATTGGTATCATGAAGTTGGCAGAAAACCTTATTTTAAGAGCCAAGTTTTTATACATGTAACATCTAAATTTGTTCAGCAGTCCTGCTTACTTATGTTACGGCCCAGTTTTTCTACCTTTTGGGAGCAGTATGACATTGAAATGTGATTGGCTGGAGACTTCCTTGTTAACTGGCAAATAAGCAGTTTATTGAGGCAAAAGTCGTGATTAATAGTTAGTTAAAGGAGATGTTCACTTTCAGAACAAAAATGTACAGATAATATACTCAGCCCCTGTTATCTAAGATGTTCATGTCTTTCTTTCTTCAGTCGTAAAGAAATTATGTTTTTTGAGAAAAACATTTCAGGATTTCTCTCCATGTAGTGGATTTCTATGGTGCCCCCAAATTTGAACTTGCAAAATGTAGTTTAAATGCAGCTTCAGAGGACTCTGAATGATCCCAGCTTGATCCATAGGGTCTTATCTAGCAAAACGATCGGTTATTTTTTTAAAATAAAAATTTACAATTTATATACTTTTTAACCTCAAACACTTGTCTTGTTTAGCTCTGTGTGAACTGTTTTTTCCGGTCATGACAGTTAGGGTATGTCTAAAAACTCCCATCTCATTTTCTCCTACAACTTCAGAGTCGCTGCAGAAGTACCAACCCAGAGTTAACAAAGTAAACATGCAAAGAAGATCAAACACCCTTTACAAAAAGGTAAAAACAGTGATGTAGGACAATTCTGAAGTTGGAGGAGAAAAAGAGATGGGAGTTTTTAGACGTGTCCTAACTGTCAAAAAAAAAAAAACAGTTCACACAGAGCTAGACCAGACAAGCGTTTCAGGTTAAAAGGTATATAAATTGTAATTTTGTTTTAGAAAATAACGGATCGTTTCGCTAGATAAGAACATTTTTTCCTTGGCTGGGATCGTTTAGAGCCCTTTGAAGCTGCATTAAAACTGCATTTTGGAAGTTCAAATTTGGGGCACCATAGAAGTCCACTACATGGAGAGAAATCCTGAAATGTTTTCCTCAAAAAACATAATTTTATTACGACTGAAAAAAAGAAAGACATGAACATCTTGGATGACAAAGGGGTGAGTACATTATCTGTAAATTTTTGTTCTGAAAGTAAACTAATCCTTTAATCTGTGTATTATTAAAATAGTACATAATACATTAAAATAATATGGCAAGACACACCAATTTGCAATATCAAGCAGCAAAACAAGCTGTTTTGTACAGCTAAAAATAGCTGCACGTGGTTGAGACTGAAAGCCAGACCAAAAAAATGTACAAATGGTCGCGCCCACTCTTACGGCAAAAAAATAGGTGTGTTTCTTTACAAAGTGACATCACCAACTACTGGTCTGGCATGCAAAATACAGCATTAGTATTAATTTTTGCAGATTAGTGTGGCCTTGCATTATTTAGAAAATTTTGACAATGCTGTCATCTAAAGCTGAAACTTTTCAAAACCACAAAGGAATAACTTTTACGTTTTTAGTACATTGTTGTCATGTAAATGTATCCCTTGTAACTGAATGATTTTCGACAGAATGAAAAGCTTGTAGACTTACAAACTGTACCGTAGCAATTATCGTGAACACTCTGGAAACTGCACAGGAACATGCTAAAACCACTCAGAACACCAACACCCTGGCAACCACCCATAATTCTCTAGCACTGTTTTATTGGGCAAGAACCACTATTTAGACTAGGTTTTTACAACATGTACAATATGTATGAGCTACAAACAGCATGGAGCTAATTACATTGAATTTACTCATGGGGGAATATGTTTTTAGAAATACACCTATATGATGTAGTTTATGATTTGACAGGAGCCATATTTTTGCCAGCACAAACACAGCACAAACTTTTGCTTATTCAATAACTGATTTATTTTCTATTTAGGTTTATGTATATTCTTTATTATTTAAGACTTTGAGGCATTGTTAGATGCCAGTGTTTCCAGTCATAGTTATGCAAAGATTTGATTTCAAAAACAGTATCAAAGCTATCAAACTATATCTTATGATTTTAAACAAATATTTAACATCAGAATGACATCAAAGTAAAAAAAGTGTTAAAGTCTGATTTTGTGGTGGCTGTGCTTTAAAATTAAAATTTTTAATATTAATTCAGCTGATGAAGGATTTTGAGAAGTCTGACATTGATCAGTGTTGAGTACTACTGTAAAGTTCACCCTGCCTGCTTTAATGTTTGAAAATGCTAACAGATAAAATTATTCTTTTTAGAAATTTTAAAAAGTAATCAAATGTAATCATGGTTACATTACTAAAGTGAGTGAAACAGTTACACTACTTATTACATTTTAAATAGAGTAGCTTGTAATCTGTAACTAATTACATTTGCAAAGTCACCTTCCCAACACTGACTATGATGATGTCTGTTTCTGAGAACCCTAAAAATGTGAAAATGGTCCAAATAGGGGTTTGTAGAGTACAACTGGGCTAAAGGCAGCCTAGGGTAAAAGGTGCCTTTGATATTATTTTCCTCTAAACCACTAGATGGTACAAACTTTGCCAAAGTGATTGTTTTGAACAAGTATTAACTTAAACATTATTTAAAAAAACATTATTTTAGCTAAAGTACTTATATCAATACTGTGTGACTTTAAAAGTCCCCCCTTGCCGCCTTATAGATTTATAAGATTTTAAATCAAAATAAACAACATGTATAATTTATTGTCACACAAAATCTGTTGCTTCATAAATGTTCAATACAAACGTATAGATTTTTTCTGCAGTGAACGGCACATATTTTTCTTAAGATTTGTCTTTAGCTCTGTTGTACCCTGTATAGAACGGGTACTTAAATCAGTCATTTCCATGAATTTGTTCAGAAGAAATTAATTAGTGCAAAAATGGTGTACATGCAAAGCGAACTGAGCACACAGAGTAGAAAAAAAATGTAAAGATAGTTCATTCCCATCCTGAACACTGCAAATGATTTAACATGACTTAATTTGTCATTAAAATTTAAAAAAAAAAGTAATTTTGACCCCTTCTTACAAGTTTAACAAGTTGGTATGGAATGAAATGTAAAAATTCACCCTGTTTTCTAAATTAATTTAATTGTGAAGGATTAATCCATGCTTTTCTCTGGTGGACTTCTCCGGTCATTTAGTCAGCTTAAAGGAGATGTTCACTTCCAGTACAAAAATTGACAGATAATGTACTCACGCCTTGTCATCCAAGATGTTCATGTCTTCCTTTCTTCAGCCATAAAGAAATTATGTGTTTTTGAGGGAAACATTTCAGCATTTTTCTCAATATAATGGACTGATATGGTGCCCCAATTTTGAACTTCCAAAATGCAGTGTAAATGCGGCTTCAAACCATCCCAAATGCGGTTGTAAACTATCCCAGCCGAGGAAGAAGGGTCTTATCTAGCCAAACGATCAGTTATTTTCATAAAAATAATACAATTTATATACTTTTTAATATCAAATGCTCTGCCTGAACTATTTTTTCCGGTTCATGACAGTTAGGGTATGTTGAAAAACTCCCATCTCATGTTCTCCCTCAACTTCAAAATCATCTTATATCACTGTTTTACTTTTTTTGTTAAGGATGTTTGATCTTCGTTGCATGTTCACTTTGCATGGAACTTCTGCAGTGATGTAGGATGATTTTGAAATGATTTTTGAAGTTGAGGGAGAAAATACGATCAGAGTTTTTCAACATAACCTAACTGTCTTGAGTCAGAATACACAGAGTTCAGGGAAAGCAAGACAAGATGAGCGTTTGAGATTAAAAAGTATTTAAATTGTAATTTTTTAAATGAAAATAACCGATGGGTTCGCTAGATAAGACCCTTCTTCCTCGGCTGGGATCATCTGAAGCTGCATTTAAGCTACCTTTTGGAAGTTCAAAATCGGGGCACCATAGTAGTCCGTTATATGGAGAAAAATCCTGAAATGTTTAACTCAAAAAACATAATTTCTTTACAGCTGAAGAAGAAAAAGACATGAATATCTTGGATGACAAGGGGGTGAGTACAGTATCTGTAAATTTTTGTTCTGGAAATGGACTTCTCCTTTAAACCTCACCCCTTTCTTACAGCTACAAAGCAACCCATGGATAGAACCAAGTCCCGTTCTACATTTTGTTTTTTGTTTTCTTCTTTTTTGATAATCCATTTCACTTGGATGTGCTTCACAATACAGAAAAATAGATTTTCACTGATTTTGTTTCATCACAACTTCAAGGCCTGATAAAAAAGTAGCAATCACAACAAAGCCCAAGACATCAACCCTGGCATCTCACCTCAATCTATCCTTACTGACACAATTCATCATTGCTTTGAATATGATCTGCATGATGTCCAGCTGTAGTATTGTCTGTATGCGTAACAGAGATGTGTTTGTTTGCTGATTGGATGAATTCATTTCCTAAGGACCACTTCCTATCAAGTGATCCGAAACTCTTTAGACCAGAATGAGAGAGCACTCCTGCGTGCATTGGTTAGTTAGTCTGAGTATGTGCTATTATCATTGTTATAAACACTTCTCAGAACTCCACTCCACAAGAGTGCACAGAGCCTCAGATTGTTTGTATGTGTGTGCGTGTTTGTGTTTATTTGCGTGTCTCTCAACAGCCTCACCACCCTCTTCCGCTCTGCCTCCGCTGCGAGCTGCTAATGCAACACAACATTAGCATAGCGTTTGATGTTGAGTTAGAAGACGTTTAGGCGCTCCGTGTTTAACAACTGTGTCAAGTGTTTGCACCGTCTACATGCTTCAATAACAACATCAAACAATACACAGTCACCGCAATGTTCCCGGTGCAGGAGCTGTTAGCTTTGTCTCCTCCATCTACGCCCTCTGAGGAAGAAATGGCCTCAGAGTGCAATGAATAATAAAGGACAAATCTCTTTGCCAACAGGGACCTCCATTACGGGCCAGAAGAAGACGGCGCACTCGGAGCGGGCCACTGCAGGGAGCTGCATTCATCAGATTCCACCTTCCCCATTTTATTTGTGTATCTGCTCTTCCTTCTCCAGTCAGATAAAAAGAGCCATCGGGTGGACAGGCCAAGTCTGATGAATACTGGAGGGAAGGAGGAGGGTGGGAGATTAGAGGCCTGGGGAGAGAGAGAGAGAAAGAGCTCGCTGGAAAACGAAAGATAAGAGGAAGAGGTGAACAGGAACACTTGTCACTGCAGATGTTGGCCTTGATTTCGCCGAGAGGGAGGGAAGATGTTCGAGAGTGTAGCTGGACATAATGCAGCGGCCGAATGTGTAAGGTCCTCCTCACAGAACTCTGTGACAGCGCTGTTCCCTGAAGATATGGAGTAACATGTTCATAAGGTCAGCAGACCAACAATAGTTCTGCCAAATATTAAAAGAATGTTCCGGATTCAATACGAGTTAAGGTCAATCAACAGTATTTGAGGCAATGTTGTTTACCACAAAAATAATTTGGACTTTTCCCTTATTTTTTTTTTAAAGTCAGGGTTACTGTTGGAGAAATTTTGCAGGCAAAATCCAGTCAATTTAAAAGGATAGTTCACCCAAAAATGAAAATTAGCCCGTTATTTACTCACCCTCCAGGCTTCCTAGGTATATGTGACTTCCGTCTTTCAGACAAATCCAGTGGGAGTAGTATTAAAAATTATCCTGGCATTTCCAAGCTTTAGAATGGCATGGGTGGGTGTTTCTCTTCATCAGTCCAAAACAGGTCCAATAAAGTGCATCCATCCATAATAAAAAGTGCCTCACACAGCTCCAGGGGGTGAATAAAGGCCTCCTGTAGCGAATCGGTGCATTTTTGTAAGACAAATATCCATATTTAAAATGCAATAATCACATTAATCTAGCTTGTGCTAAGTGTTCTTACACAGAAAAACTTCCAGGCGGATGGCGCAAGTTAGATTAAGTGATAATTACATTTTAAATATGGATATTTTTCAATATCCACCTCCACCAACGCCGTCTCTCATTGTGTCGCTGGTTAGCCTCCGATCTGTGCGTGTTCATGTGTTTTGGACGAGGTGTTGTTTTTGGAAATTGATTTGGATTTGGTTGGATCTTATGCTTTGAAAGCTAGCTTGCTATTGCTAGCCTCTCCAAAGTCACCTTCTCTAACTTTAATGTGTCCAATATAGAGCATAATAATGTTTTTATCCATACTTCTAAATTATTTCAAACATTTTTTATAGTTTTTAAAATAAATTATTAAAACAATCTTAAGGAATCTGTATGATTTAAAGGCATAGTTCACCCATTAAAAATAAATAAATAAATAAATTCTATCATCATTTAAGTTGTTCAAGTTGTTTAAAATCTGTTCAACACAAAAAAATGTTGGTAACCAAACAGCTGATGGTAGCCATTGAGTTCCATAGTTGTTGTTGTTGTTGTTTTCCATAATATCAAAGTCAATGGCTGCTGTCAACTGTTTGGTTATCAACATTCTTCAAATTATCTTCTTTTGTGTTCAGCAGAAGAAAGAAAGTCATATGGGTTTGGAACAACTTGAGGGTGAGTAAATGATGACAGAAATGTCATTTTTGAGTGAATTATTCCTTTAATAGGAGTTTCGTGTCAAGGTGAAAAAATTCCCTGCCCTTAACTTGAAACTAATGACCTTTGAACATTCCTCAAATAATAAAATCATCTGACCTTTAAAGTCTCACATAATCAGAAGCATTATTCAGACAGAGCGGTCATATGCCCCTTCAGATTTTTGTGGAATTTGAGTGCACCTTCCAAAAAAAGAAAAAAGAAAAGGACAAAAAGTATTTGAACAAGAAATTGCCAGCTGAGTTGCACCTGTCACATATCATTTGTATTTTATTTTAGCTGAAAATAGTTATCATTTAATCATCATGTCACTTAAAATATAATAAAAATTAAAGCTGCAAGCGGTGTTGAAAGGGCCCTCGCACCCAAGCTCACCATCTCCCGGTGGCTTTAGGAAAAACAGCAAACTGTGAACAATATGCATTTAAACTGGTAAAAATAAAAGGAATATGTCAGTCATTTATATGTGCCAAACTTCCTGCTGTCAGCTAGCAGCACTATGACTATAACTGAATATTGGTATTTAGATGTCTTCGAACCAGGATTTTCATCAAACATATGAAGTTTGGTGCAGATTGAACAGGCTATGTTTGAGTTAAACATATAACAGCTTCCTTTCCAATGGCAAAACATTGAACTGTTTAGGCCCATCCTTTAAAGAAAACTCAAGATCTTTGCAATTTAACATTGCATAGGCCTTTAGAGTAGACTGATTGAATATAATGTTTAAGTCAGTAAATCTCTATGAGGATCCAGTTACAGTGTAAATATGTCACTTCCTGCTGCCAGCAGGTGGCACTATGACTATAACTGAATATGGTCATGGGTATGTGTTAAGGACAGAACTCTTATCAAACATGTGAATTTTGGTGCAGATTGTATGTCTGAATTATAACAACTTCCTGTTTCATGTCGAAACATCGAAGTTTGTCAGGCCCCCACGCACACGCCCTTTAACGAAAAATCAAGATCTTCGCAATTTAGCATCACAAAGGGCTTTAGATTAGACTGAACAAATTTGGTGTCGATCTGACTAAATCTCTAGGAGGAGTTTGTTTAAATACAACACCTGAAAATGAGAAAATTCAAAATAACTGACTTCCTGTCAATTTTCGGACTTCGTACTGGAGGACTTTTTTGTAGGTACTGGTGTGTTACATGTGTCTGCCAAATTTTGTACATATATGTGAAACATAGCTCGAGGGGCATGTCATTGAAATTTTATAGGTAGCGCTATTGAGCCATTTTGCCACACTCACATCTGAAACCCATATCAGATTACATTTTTACCACTTTTGGCATGTGTGCAAAGTTTCATGAGATTTTGAGCATGTTTAGGCCCTCAAAAATGCAATTCATTTTGGAAAAGAAGAAGAATCTGAGCAGCACCATTGGTGCTCAGGCCCTAATAAAAAAGGAAAATGTTGTTTTCTTATGATGACAATGCATTGTGATCTCTGGCTCGCTGGAGTTCATTTGCAATTTTGAATTTAATGAATAATGTCAGCCACTTATTCACACAACTTCTAAATTATTAAAACTATTTTTCCTTATCTTGCCTAGAGCACCAAGGACAGCCACTGGTGATTCCTCCAAAAAAGCATAATAATATTTTGCACATATATTATTTATAGCATATCATGTATTCACCTTTTTTCTAAACGTGGAAGTCTCGTCCACCTCATGACATTTCCAGTCTCCAGTGTTTCTAGTCAAATTAACGCACAGCTTAACCCTGCACACATTTTTAAATTTAGTTATGTTTAAAAAGTTTCAGATTAATTCAGTTAATCATTTTACCCTATTTTAACATGGATTTCTAGGGAGACTGGACCACGAGGTCATCCAAATGGAAGTTAGAATCCATCATGACGGCGCTCATTGGCTAACAGTGAGTTTCTACATTCTTTTGCATGAAGCTGTATCCACACCACTAGATGTCAGTAGAAATCCAAGACCATTGTCATATCTGCCAGCACATCATAAACAAAAAATTAGCGACTCATTGTTGAGACTTATTTTCTCACTTGCTTGGAGAATCCGATCATGAAACATGACTGCAGGTGCCACTGCCATCTATTTAGCCTTCGTTTCGTGTATCTGTGTGCGTGCCACATCCCCACTTTCACACTGACATGTCGTCGTAGTGGCACGAGGAGACGGTGGTGCCCTTTATGATATGAAGAGCAGGGAAAAGGTTATTCGCTAGAGGTTGATATGTGTCAATCACCCTTTGGAGGCTGTTTGCTGTCACCGCCTCGGTCGGCGCACAACCTCCCGCACACTCTGATAATGCTCCAAATATCAGGTGAGAGGAGAGAGAGCTGGCAGAAAAGAGATTGCCTGACCTTATTGTTTGCCTTCGTCTCCTCTTTGTTCTTCACAAATAAAGGTTTTTTAATAAACTGAAAAGGTCCTCTGCTACAGCCTGGGGAACCAATGAAAGGGAGCACTGAGGTATGGCACAATGTGGCAGCACAGAAAGAAGCAGCTCATCAGAAAATAACAAAGGTGCAAGTTAAAGATAAGGCTGCTGTCAGAGATTAATCCCACCAGCCTTGATTGTTTTCTTTAATACCGGCCCTGCTACGGCAAGCGATAAGTTTGCTGAGTAATTTAGTTTTTTCCCTATTTTTTTTTTTTTTTTTTTTTTCTTTTTTTTTTTGCTAGAATAGGAGCCAGCGTAGAAGGATAGGACAGGAAATAATATTCAGGTGTGCCCAGTAATTGATTTTCTCTTTTTCCTCTCTCTCTCCCTCTTACTTTCCACCAAATAAAATGAAAGCCAAAAGTGCTTTCGTTCCACTTTCTTTTAGTCTTTTTTCCGCCCCTCACTTTCTCCGCAGATTAATAAACTTGCTTTATTCAAACCATTAAAGGATAAAGAGACTGCCTCGCGAGGCATTTTTTGCGGGGGATTTTTTTTAAAGCAAACTGAAAGCAGACCCCCGTCAGACGATATGACAAGCTTGAGGTGATTTTAGGTAAAGGATAAAAGGCTGTCTCTTTGTGATGAACGCGACTCAGACGGTGTTAATTAATTACAGTACTGATGAAGAGAGAAGAAACTAAGATGATACATTTGCCTGATGTCTGACTGAATAACTCAAAAAGGTTTGCTCTAAATAAATAAATAAATAAATAAAACTTTTGAATTAGCTGAAAATCAGAATATTTAGCAGTGCTATACACTGTAAAATAATTTTGTAGTTTTTGCTAATACATTTGGGAGTTGTTGCCAGAATTATTTTGTACAAAAATACAGAAAAACTGTAAGCTAGTGCTGTCAATTGCTTTAAAAAAAAAAAAAAAAAAAACCCTAATTAGCCACACATTTTTTTCTAAAATGAATCGCGATTACTAACATTATATGAAGAAAGTATATATAAGTGTGTGTACAATGGCATCTTTTTAATGACTAAAGGCTAGTATTACTGATAGTAATACTACTAATGTCTCTATGAAATTTATAGCCATATTCTATAGCCATTCAACATTACAGTATAACTGAGAGCTATGAAATTTAACATTTATTAGACTTCAAAAACAACTAATTTAAGTGAACCTAAAACAATCGTTACATAAACCCATTATAATAAACATCATATTTAGCTACATGTGCCCTTCAGCAAGTAGGAAATATACAGATATTGAATAAAATGTAAGTTATAAAACACTAAAATTCTAAAGTAAATATATATGAATTCTTAAAGGAGAAGTCTAAAACAAAAATTTACAGATAATGTACTCACCCCCTTGTCATCTAAAATGTTCATGTCTTTATTTCTTCAGCCAAAAAGAAATTATGTTTTTTGAGGGAAACATTTCAGGATTTTTCTCCGTTTAATGGACTGCTATGGTGCCCAATTTTGAACTTCCAAAATGCAGTTTAAATGCGATGAGATGGGAGTTTTTCGACATACCCTGTCATGAAATGGGAAAAAACAGTTCAGGCAGAGCGAGATAAGACAAGCGTTTGACATTAAAAAGTAAATAAATTGTATTATTTTTTTATAAAAATAACCGATCGTTTTGCTATATAAGACCCTTCTTCCCCGGACCCTTCTCCTCCACATTTAAACTACATTTTGGAAGTTTAAACTCGGGGCACCATAGCAGTCCACTATATGGAAAAAAAATCCTGAAATGTTTTCTTCAAAACACATGATTTCTTTACAACTGAAGAAAGAACGACATGAACACCTTGGATGACTAGGGGTGAGTACATTATCTGTCAAATTTGGTCTTGGAAGTCTTCTCCTTTAAAGCTATAAAAGTTATTTTCTTTTGTTTTTTGGTTAATAGACAGCAACTAGGTTATTAGGTTATTTGGCTGCTATTACTTTAAGAGCTGCCACTGCTGAACGTGACGTGAATCTGACATGCATTGGATTTTCTCAGAAGTCTTTACCTTTTCTGACTCACTTCAGGTCTTAAAGTCTCTACTAGTGAGCTGACGAGTTGAATTGGGTGTTTCAGATGAGGGAGACAATGCTGGGGTGCTCCAAGACAGTTTTGAAAATCACTGAAATTCAAAGACATGTTCTTAAATCTGACTTATGTATAAATGTTTTAAGGAAGCTTTAATCACCTTTTTGGTAACTTCATGACTTAAATGATGAAATAAGTATGAGTATGCTCGTAGATTAATTTGCCCTTCTAATACAGAGCGCGCCATTGCATTTTGTGTGCAATAGAAGCACATGTGCTACAAACACAGTATAATGGCCGACAGGACAGGTAAATTAGTTTTTATTGACACATGGCCTGACAACATCTGACTGCAGTTCACTGTTGTTCTACTAAAGCTCCCTCCTCACCTGTACCTTTCCTGGAATTTACAAATAAGAAAAAGTTTTTGTTTATTAAACATATACTGACAACCACTATAATGCAGGTGGTAAAAAAAGAAACCCACATGAAGAATTAAAGTTCTCAAGAAGCTTTTCAACAAGCTGGAGAATATACTAATATACAGAAGGTGCACAGAGTCATTCACACAAACACAAAACACCATCAGGTTAACACATATGACACTAAAGTAATGCAATAAACATTTATTAAATAGCAGAAAATGTAACATAAAACCCACATGTACATAACTGATAACAGAAGCTTAAGAAACATGATTATTTAAACAAAATACTTTCAAATGTAGAGTGTCATGCAGGGAATTCCAGGAATGTCATTTTACAGTTTTTGACTGTAAATTATATGTTGATTGTATTTTTTACTTATAAAAACTACAATTTTTAACATTTTACTATAAAATTATATGAAATGTCTGGCTAGATCTTTTAATTTTTTTTTCCCTGTATATAATATTGGAACTTAAATCTTAAAACAGTTTTTTTTTTTTTCTTGTAGCATTTTTACAATATTTTACAGTTAAAATTACACTAATTTTAACTAACTCTTGGAAAACTTCATTCTGATTTGTCGGTTGTGGAATTAAGCTTTCATAGCCACCATGATTCAAACATTTGGAGTCAGAATTACTTAAAGAAAGAAAGAAAAAGAAAAAAAGAAAGAAATAAAGAAAGAAATACTTTTATTCAGTAAGGATGCATCTAACAGATCAAAAGTAAAGACATTTACTTTGTTTCAAAATATATATATATTTCAAATGCTGCTCTTTTCACTTTTACAGAAAAAACAAGAAACAAATCCTTTTTCAAGAACTGTGACGAACGGCTCCTTTGGACTACAGCGTTTGTTTTCCTGATGTTATGATGTCACAAAGCGGCCTATTAGAATATCATTAAAATAAATCCTGCCTACGGAAATTCGAAAGGTTAGGGGTTGGGGGATTAGCCTAACTTTAGCGATGGAGCATGGAGAGCCACTTCTGGGATGCTTCAACAAGCTGCAGCTCGGCGGGTAGAAATTCAAGCATTGACTACTAGAATGACCGCGACCTGCTCCGGTGGCTGTGTCGGAGCCATGCTGTAGACGTGTGCAGTGTGTGGTAAGAGATTTATTTATCATACAGTGTAGATAGCTTCACTTATAACGCCAGTGTTTTTTAAAACGCAATAAAGGCCTCCTGTAGTGAATCGATGCACTTTGGTATAAGAAAAATATCCATATTTAAAACGTAAGAATCACTTTAATCTTGTTTGCACTAACAGTTGTACACAGAACTTGCTGCTTTGCCAAGGGCGTGGCAGTACTGAAACGCCGTCTAAGCTGTTCGCCAATTGCAAGGGACTGGGACAGCTAACCAATCACAACACATTTAGTTTTTCGGAATGCAAACCCAGAACTAATCGAGCCATTTGTGCCAGGCTCGGGAGAAAGGTATTGTAATAATGTAAATTATGTGAAAAATAATACGTTTTTTGGAACCACCAAGCATGAGAACATGTTCTAGTACACCCCCAAAACAAAATCAAGACTTTGTAAAAGAGCATAATAGGACCCCTTTAAGCAGCACAGCTGTTTTCAAGATTGATAATAAGAGCATATTCTGCAATTAGCATTAAAATGATTTCTGGTGAATCATGAGACACTGACAACTGGAGTAATAATATATGCTAAAAAAAATAAATAAATATAGAAAAATACTAGAATAGAATATTAGAATAATATTACTGTTTTTTAACAATATATTTGATTAAATAAATGCAGCCATGGTTAGCATAAGTGACTTCAGTATTAATATTACATTTTTAACATTGTTGCATGTCCAGTTGTTTTGTACTTTCTAAACAATTTTTTCATAAAAATTGTTATGAAATGAAGGCCTGGTTTCACAGACAGGGCTTAGGCTAAGCCAGGATTAGGCCATATTAACCCTTTAACGCGTACGATCACACCGGTGTGATTCAAACGTTCAGCACATCATGTGATCAACTGCTGAATTCAAATCTGCCTTGGCTCTTTGGCTGGCGCTGAGCCAGATCGGACGCGCTGAGCGCTTGGCATATTATCGCAACTATTCAGTGTTTTCAACAATAAAATGCTTATTTTAGGTTCGAGACATTTAAATACACATAAGTCCTAGTAAAACGCTGCATTTATAGTTTGCAAAATACACGCCGATGTCTATGGAAGCGGCAATAATGATCCTTACAAATGTTATCTGACGACATGTTTTATTGATGTCATATACACATTGTGTAGATAACTATAAAGTTTACTCTGCTCTTCTCCCAGCTAACCAGAGACTTACTTTAATGTTTTTCGGGAGGAGAGGATGAATTTGCTTCTTGTAAATCCCACAGCTCGGATTCAACGCGAACTAACATGGCGGCGCCCATCACCCGGTATAGATCAACTAACACGCTCATTATAAAAGTCTTTAAACCTCCAAATACATTCACTTACACATATTTCCAAATCGGAATATCGAATATTTCATAATACAGTGAGCACGTTTGTGAATATTAATAATAAAAAAGGAAAAATGATATAAAAGTGATACATGTGTCATACAGCGCTATTGTGGCTGCGTTGTGTCACGTGACAAACAAGACGCGTCGCCATGGAAACAATAAGGAGATACATTCCAAAATAACCGTCGCCTAAAAAAACTCACCCCGGTGGCTCAGCTAGAATATTTTAAATTCACGTGTGAAAGGTTAAATTAGGACATTTAAGTAATTTTTATAAACATTACTGGTGTACATTTTGAGAAAAAAACATAGGCAGTGATATATATTAAGATCAGTCAGTGCAAGTTTCTTTCAGCTGAAACGGCTCAGACTTACATTTTAGTCTGGGACTAGGCTTAAGACTTATCTGTGAAGCTGGGGGGAAGAGTTTATTTGCAAAACAGATAACAGATAACTGTTATTTTGTGTTAGCTGTATTTTTTAGTTACTTTTACTTAATCAAAATAACCCAACTGCAGTTTGATTGAGATGAGTTGGAATGCACAATGAAAAAACATGATTTCTGAAAAACTGACTTATCTGTTTTTGCAAATGAACTCAAATAAATCAGAATGTCCATACATGTACATATGTATGCATGTATGTATTTATTTATTTAATCTATTCATTATACGAAAATGACCGGCAGACTGTACATTATCCCTTACTTGCATGAAAGATTACCTCTCGCATATAACAGAATCTAGAATCATCATCTCTAGAGTTCTAGAATGCAGACCATAGAAAAATGACTGACAATTGCAGAGCTCAAGCTGAGCTGCATCTGTGTTTGTTCAGTCTAGCGGAGTGGTGGTCTTGCTAATGGACATCCGTCTTAGTGACAACTGCCATCCAAATGAGCACTGCCAGATCTTGACACGCGTTGACATAATCAGCTGCAGGGTGAAGTGAACTCTGGGAAACCGGCAGGCACGAGGCCCTGAAAGCATCTTTCATTTCTCTTGCTATCTATCCAGCAACACAGTCGCCTCATAAATTCTTGCTCTGTTCGCAATGCATCAGTGAATCTGCTTATTAATATCTACAACGCTCTTTTATTTGTCCCTTATTGTCTCTCTATCTTTCTATCTCTACTGCCTTCCCAGTATCTCCAAGGCTCTCCTGAAGATGGACTCACTCCAGGGCTGTTTTTCCAATTATGGAGTTCGCTCTGCAATGAAGGTCATCACAATTAGAGCGCCATTTAGCTTCTCCCAGTCAAAAGCACAGAATAGCAGTTGCGACTGTGCCGAGTGACCGCCGGATTGTCATTGCAGCCCACTCAAGTGGCTCTTTCATGACTGCAGGCAAATGCATTAGAAGAATCCTGAAGATTAGCTGTGGGCGAACTGAAAAGACATCTTGGAGAGAGAAAAAAGCTTTCAAAATCAATATTAGCTAGCATCTATTATGCACTCAGCAGCGGGTTGTATAGTCTTGTATGGCGGCGGTGATGGAAAGTGGAGCGAGCTGTATAGGCTTTACTGTATATTACATTTCTCTATTATCACCATTACAGATAAACTGTAAATGGATGTACTCGTGGTTGTAACAGCTATAGAAAGAGGTGAGAGGCTGTTGGGCAGTTTTCCTGCCGCATGATGAAACATACATATTAAAAATCATAGAAAACCTCTGCTTTATTTTTCAACTGCAGACGGTGAATGTTCATCAAAGAGTGTACCGTTTTTCTTGTTCGCATTGTCATTCTCACCCACGTAGCTTGTTCCTTTTTCTGTGTGTGTGTGTGTATATTAAGTCCTTTGTGTAGTGTTTGCATTTATCTTTATTCACATAACTGTGTTGCGGAGAAAATGAAAAAATAAAAAATCACTGATCCTCATATCCTTATTTCCTGTAGCATATTTACCGAGCCTCTGCGCTGTGTGTTTGGAGCAGATGGTGAGGGACTAAAGCTCCATGGTGGAGGGAAGGCGTCTAATTGCTTTAAGTAAATCGATACGGGACTGCAGCTAGCAGCAATCCCTCACTCTACATCAGCCTCTCACTGCAATTACCACATTGATTGGCCACTGCTAATTGAAGGCCTCGTTATTTCAGCTTTACGCAGTCATGGTGACATAGAGTTCAGACCCCAGCAAAATTTCTTTGTTCTCCTCCTGTAATATATATATATATATTACTTTATCCCTCTCAAATGAATCAGTGTAAATTTTAAATTTAGAAATAAAAACATGTTCATCATATCAGAAGGGTTTTCAAGACAATGTATATATGAATTGCACTCTTCATATATACATTGTCATATGTACACTTTATTTTAGGTGTTCTTCTTACACATTACACGTACTTACTATTATAATGACAATAAATTTTCCATGATTACATGCAAGTAACCCTAACACAAACCCTAATCCTAACCCTAACCATTTAGTAAATACATGCAGTCAATTATTATTACTTAGTACTTACATTTAAATTAATCATTTGATACAATGCACTTATTGTGTAAATACATGTCATTACATTGTAGTTATAGTTTAAAAATACCTGCATGTAATTAATTACCCATACCACCAAACCTGTCCCTAACCGTACCCGCATCCCACCTTAATAGCAGCAAAAGTGTTTTGCAATACAAGTACACTGTACTTATTTTTTATGTAAGTACATAATAAGGCCACCTAATATAAAGTGTGACCGTTATCTTTTATCTTAACTTATTATATAAATATTTCTATTTATTATTTATGATTAAATATTTTAACTGCTTTAACTGCTTACTAATATTTGCAAAAGTGTAGTCTACCAAATTCAGTTAATTTGGTGTAATAGTAGATGCTATTTATGAATAATTCATTATATTTATATTATACTGAAAAATATTTGCACATTCTAAAAATATAGATAGATATAGATTAGATATGTTAGATATATAATACTTGTGTACACCCAAATGGGTCCAACTTTATATTAAGTGGCCAAAACTACTATGTACATCAAAAATAAGTACAATGTACTTAATGTGGTAATATTGTATTGCAAAACACTTTTGCTGCTATTGAGGTGGGATATGGGTAAGTTTAGGGAGAGGTCTGGTGATATGGGTAGGTTTCAGGGCGGATTAAGGTGTAAGGGACGGGTCAACATTCTATTTATAAATGTAATTACAAAAATTAATTACAGATGTAATTACATGCAGGTATTTTTAAAATCGAAGTACAATGTAAATGCATGTATGTACGCAATAAGTGCATTGTATCAAATAATTAATTTCAATGTAAGTACTTAGTAGTTAAGGCCACTTAATATAAAGTGGGACCCTCAAATGTGTTTAAATTGTAAAGAAAATGGGTAACACTTTACAATAAGGTTCATTAGTTAACATTAGTAAACGTGAACTAAGAAAAACAGCATTTATTAATCTTAGTTAATGTTAATATCAGCATTTACTAATGCATTATTAAAATCACAAGTTGTGTTTGTTAACATTAGGTAATGCACTGTGAACTAACATAAAGAATAAACTATATTTCAATTAATTAACATTAACAAAGATAAATAAACAGAATAATACATGTATTGTTCATTGTTCTTTCATGTTAGTTAATACATTAACTAATGACACTTTGTAAAGTGTTACTGTAAAAATTTAAATGATGAAAATACCAACATGATATTTCTACAGCCATTAAATTTAAACTTAAAATTGTATACATATTTTTCAAAATCATATGAAATTTACATGAATTTTAAGATGTTAAATTAAGACCTTTAATTTAACATCTGATATTTATTATATACCACAGCTTTTTTTCAGCATTTACTAATGCTAATCACAATTAAAATCACAAGTTGTTTGATAACATTAGTTAATGCACTTTGAATTAACATAAACAATAAACAACTATATTTATTAATTAACATTAACAAAGATGAATAAATAGTGTAATAAATGTGTTATTTATTGTTCTCTAATGTTACTTAATACATTAACTAATGCTAACAAATGACACCTTATTATAAAGTGCTACTAGAAATGTTAAATGATGAATATACCTCATGATATTTCTACAGCCATTACATTTAAATTTAAAAAGGTATGAATATTTTTGAAAATCATATGAAATTAACATAAATAAGAAGAGTGTTTTTTTCTTCTTCTTCTTTATCATGGACACTTATTTACCACTGATCCTTAATGTAACATTTGATATTTATTAAATGCAGGCTATGAATTTATAAGGTGTATTAATATGGTTATTTTTATTATGGCATTTATGTTTCTAGCATTCCCAAGTTGTATAATATGCTTCAATATAATTCAATTAGCGCTTTAATTTCCTTTTTTTGCTAATTACAATATGACATTCGACATTCTGCTTTACTTACTTTTACCCATCATTCTAAAAATATTTGTACTTTTTTAGCATAATCAGATCTCCTTAGCAGAAAGGCGAATGTCAAAACATATCTTAAGGCAAAACACAACGTGTCATTGCCCACACACAGTGCACTCAGTGGAATAGAAAGAATTTTCTGTGTGGAACGCCTAGCAATAGCCATTAAATTTTGTGCAACATAAAATTTATAACATTATGTTGCTGTAATTTGTTCATTTTCAACAGGTTAGGAGAGATGAGCTGGTGGCCATGCCCACCGCCACCATGACCCTTCTCTTCATTTCCCATGAGCCCCGGTTAAAAATGACCTTCCATGCCTCTCCTCTCTGCTCCAAACCCCCTCGAAGAATAATAAGGGCGCCAGACACATTAATTAGACGCTCTATTTAGATAAATGTCTGCGAGCGAACGTGAGGTAGTTATTAATATTTCATATTAAAATAATTAAATTCAATTTTTCATTCGAGCGAAATAGAACATCTACATTAGCGTGCATTGCTTTCTCTTCTTACCTCCTTCCTGTGTGTGCATTTTTATTAAAGCCTTTTTTTCTTTCGCACACATTTTCCTGCTCTTGTACTTGCAATGTTCCCTCTGCAACACTGATTGGGTCAAAGTGCCACATGGAGAGAAGGTACAGGAAATGACTGTTAATTAAAGAGCTGACAGCTCGCATGTCGCTTGCTGCGTGTGTGAATGGAAGTGTGTGTGCGTGTGTGTGTGTGAGAGAGAGAGAGAGAGAGAGAAAAAGAGAGCCACATTGTAAATGTGTGTGTGTCTGAACCCAAATCATGGACCATCCTAGATCAAATAGGTAACTACATCTGTCAAAAGACATTTTTGCCATGCCACTTTGTGCAATTGTTTCAATAAAATTCTAATTTAGCCTTACATTTCCCTCATCTCCGGTTTCCGTCCCTTTTCCCATCCTGTAGAGTCTCATCTCATCTTCCGCAGCATCACATTGTAGAGCACTTTTGTGCCCCTGATCTCTTCAAGGTTCAAATCCATCAGCAAAAATCTTAAATGCTTCCATTGTCTCTTGTGTGGGAGGTCAGTTCTCTGTTTCACCTGACCAGAAAGGGCTAAATGGTTGCCAGGGAGACTGGAGATCATTTGTGCGTATGTGTGTGTGTGTATGCGTGTGTTTCTTACGTGTGTGTAGCACTTCTAATGCTTCTATCAGCCTTTAGTCATGCTGGTGTTATTTGGAGCAATAATACAGAGTCTGACAGTTTGTCTCTCTTCTGTCTGTTACTCAATAGCATAAAAGGCACCCCTGACCTTTAAAAGAGAGAACTAATAGATGAATGAAAGAAGGAAGTATAAGCAGTGAGGGCAGACTTCTGTGGAAAAAAAGCCATTCCGACACAGGAAGTACAATAGATGTAGAGCTGCGACGATCTCAGAGGTGTCGCAGAGTGTTACACAGAGTGGAGCGCATAGAATAAATTCATTACGGCTGCAATAAAAAGAGCAAAATGCCTATGCGCTGAAAAGCAAAAGCATTCAGTCTAATAGCTACTGTGAGATATACAAAAATACTATTAAAAAATATGTTTTTATAAAATGTATACATGTACAGTGCATAATAGTATGAACAAAATTTGGCCAATTTATTTGAATTCAACATTAAATATGCATGGGGTTCAAAAGACTAATTAGATGAGATATTTATTCATTTCACAAATAACTAAAAATTTGGTCCCACTTTATATTAAATGGCCTTAACTACTATGTATTTACATCAAAAAATAAATACAATGTACTTACTGTGTTTGTATTGTATTGCAAAACACTTTTGCTGCTATTGAGGTGGGATATGGGTAAGGTTAGGCAGAGGTTTGGTGCTATGGGTGGGTTTAAGGCTGGGTTAAGGTGTAAGGGATGGGTCAGCAGAGCAATTATAAGTGTACATACGGAAATTAATTACAGATGTAATTACATGCGGGTATTTTTCAAATCTAAGTACAATGTAAATACGTGTATGTACACAATAAGTGCACTGTATAAAATGATAATTTCAGTGCAAGTACACTTAATATAAAGCGGGACCCAAAATGCTATGAATGTTACATTCTTATTGTCACAAATTTGCTTATTTGATCTTGCGCTTTTATGTACAGTTTATGAACCCTTGCAATTTTTTTTTCAAATATATATTTCACAATGTAGTACTGCCCTTCAGACACTACATAATATATTTACATATAAGGCAACATAACAACAATTCTCTTCAAAAAGATTATGCTGTTCAAAAGTTTTCACCCCCTTCTTTCTTAATACAGTGTTTCGTCGTTTTGAGCATCATCAAATAATTTTACCTTGTTGTGTGAATATCTCAGTATCATAAACCATAGTTGGGATGAGCTCAAATGTGCAGAAGATGCTGAACTTGAACCTGGATTAGTTTTCTGAAGAAAAGTAAATCATTTCTCTACTCATTTATGCACTGTTATTACAAAACATACAATTAATCATTCAATTAATGATCATTAGTGAAGCTACACACCTTAATAAGACACAGTTTTAAGATTTTGAACATTTTGTTCATTTCAACATGAATATAAGTATCCTTTATGTGATAATAGTATGATCAGTGCAGTTTTAAATTTTTAAAAATGCTATTTTTATTATCCCTTTTATATTTTTTGGATTGATAAACACCTTCTAAAAGATGGTATGCAAACTTATGCACTCAGTTGTAGGAATATTAAATATTTCTAATTATTTTTGATTACATTTTAATTAAACATATTTTTATTTAAAATAATTAAACTATTATTTAAAAAAATATTAAAATAGTGTTCGTGTGGACTCAGACATTCAAACCCACTCGATTTTCTATTCTCTCTCTCTTTTATTTTAGGATATCAACAAAAAAGCTTTTTTGTTATCCACACAATTAATTTATACAGTGCTACAGCAAATACCTGCAAAGTGTGACAGCACACTTTTGTGGACCTACAGTTTGCTAAAGCTCACATCTCCAATCTAAAACTACTTTTGGCCTTTCGGTCTCCATAGCATCTTTTATCAAGATTAATGTTAAATAATGTGCATTTGTGCATGAGTTAGCAGTTTGTGTAGATTAAAAGGCTGGCTGATGATTAGGCAGATATGGGGAGTATTTAGCATGTTATTCTCCCCCTGCTCTCTTTTGGACTCTTCCTTGGCTCTGTGCCTAGTGAGTGTAATTTGGATGAGTACTGCTCGCTTGCCTTTGGGCTCATTAACAACAATATAAACAGTAATTACAGTGATCGCCTAATTAATTCATTGAAAAACGGGCGAAAAAAGGAAAACGCTGAATGGTTAAGAAGCAAGCGCAAATCTTTTGCCAAGATAACAATTTTATGGCAACATTGTTGACATAATTAGCAATTTCACGTGCCACAATACAACTTCGATAATTACAACACTTTTTTCTAGAATTCATTTATGTGCATTCTCCGTTTATTGTTTGCTGAGATTTCCACTGTGCCCATCATTTGTCCAATTGTCCCCTCTCTGATATTTTCTGATAAAATTTACCACTTACAATCTACTTCTTTTGTTCCAGAGCCAATAATGTATTTTTGTCTGGGCATCTATGACGAGACTTCAATGTGCTTAGTCTGGAAAGAGAGAAAACAAATGTTCACGTGACTCTCAGCTCTTCATTATTGGTCTTAATTAGCTTAATTAGTGTAATTACTTAATTGTGGTTAGTTAAAAAATGATAAATACCTACTGGTAAAAGATGAATCGCTTGTAAGAGAAATTAATGAGCTTATATTTCATTAATATAACTTTGACTAATATTTTTTCTATGAAATTTCATTCATATTTTTTTTTTCTTATTGAATAGCATCACCTAAATTCCCTTATGAAACATACTACGAATATACTGCAAAATATAATGCAATATTTTAAATAATATATTTATTTCTTTTTTTAATTGCATTTTTTATTATGTATATTTTTCAATATACTACAGTGGGCTTTGTATGGTTCTATATTGACAATTTGATACATATAATAAATACATAAATACAATAAATACATAAAGCAATGATGATATACATACACACACACACACACACACACACACACTCGTACTTGTGTAGATATATTGGACATATATAATTGTGAATATATATTTATACACAAACAGTACCCTACATCTATGAAGTGTGTTATTTAATATAAAATTACATTACGATAAAGTAAATATATTGTCAAATACTTTCAGTATATGGAAAGAATTCCTTATGTATTATTTAATATAACATTAATTATGACTATAATATAATATAGATTAAATAATTAAATATATTGATCATTAATATATAAGGAAATACTTTTTTTCTTTTGCATAAGGGTTACTTAACAGTGTGTTAATTTTTCACAGCATCTGAAATATGCTTAATCTAACACCTTGAATAATATCAGCTTTTGAATAAGTGATGAAAGCTGAAAAGATACTACAGACTTGCATGGATAAATTAAGACGATTTTAAAATGAGCAGATTCTAATGCCCTAAAAATAAGAGCAAGATATTTTAGTGACCGACACTGATCATTGATCAGCAGTGAAAGCAGACAGGCAGAAAGCATGAATGAGCTCCTGGGCCACATGGAAACCAGGCTGTAGTGGTGCCAGCTGACTGGTCGCCAGCAATGGAAACTTCCCACAATTAACACAAATTACTGACAGTCTGCCAGCTATCAGCGCCTGGCATCAGCTTCGAGCCTGGCAGCCATGCAGAAATAGGAGGTGGGATCATATACAACAATGATAATGTGCGCTTCTGTGTGTTCATCCATTATCACCAGTGTCACTGCCAATATGGGTCTCATGTCTCTGCATGTCATTTCTAAGTGGCACAAGAGTGGTGTGTGTGTGTGTGTGTGTGTTTGTTTATAAAAATAACTCATGAAACATTTGTTTGTTACAGTTAATCATTCTCTATTTAAACAAGCCTATCTTCAAAAGGCAAATTTAAGAGTTTATTACCCTGAAGTCCACATGCATATCAGTGTGGTATGGCAGGTTGTAAAAAGTGTTATTTATCTTCTCTTGCCATTGTTATCTATTTATCATTCGTATGGTTCAAATCCATCTGGTCTGTAAAAGGAAAAAAGAAAGGCTTTAATATGAGATATTTCCCATTCTGGTTAGTGGCACTTAGAAAATCAGAACAAGCACAGACTGCTGCAACTTTCAACTGAATAGAGTTATAGCGCCATCTAATGTGGAAAAGAGGGCGACAAATTTCAAGCACCTTGATACAGAGTTAGGGATGTACCTTACATGCTATATTTAATAATAATAATAATAAACAATGCTTTGAAAAATTACAAATACACTGTCAGAAAAAAAGGTACAAAACTTTCACTGGGGTGATACCTTTTCTAAAGGTTTAAGCTACTAATAAGTAGGCAACCATTTAGGGGTTAATATATAAGTGCATCTTTTGAACCCTTGTACCTTTTTGTATTTTAGGGTAGTAGTGCGCTTTTGTTTTTTGTTTTGTTTTTGTTTTTGTTTTTGTTTGTTTTTTTGTTTTTTGTTTTGTTTGTTTGTTTTGAGAGTGTAGATTTGTACATTTACCTGATACAATACTTCAACAAAAGAGCTATAGACCAATTTGGAGTAGACGTCACAGTTATGTCACTTGCAGCTGCGTACGCATAGTCGTTGCAGAAAAACACTGGTAACAAGTGGAGGTAAACGGGTAAAATCTACGACCTATTGACCTATTGTTTAAATCACATTTATGCTTTAAAATTAGAGTAATCATAGCAATTTTTATCAATTTAAATATTATATATATATATATATATATATATATATTTTTTTTTTTTTTTAACATACTTTAAAATAGAATTTATTCCTGTGATGAAAAGCTGAATTTTTATCAGCTGTTACTCCAGTCTTAAGTGTCACATGATCCTTCAGAAATCATTCTAATATGCGGATTTATTATTAGAATGATCAATGTTGGATAATATCAACAGTTGTGCTGCCAAATATTTTTTGGAACCTGTGATTTTTTTTTTTTTTTTTTTTTTTTCAGGATTTTTTCATGAATAACAAGTTTAAAAAGTACAGTGTTTATTCAAAATATAAATATTTTATAACAATGTAAATTATTTATTATTAACTTTTAACAAACTTTTAATTATTAACCTAATACATCCTTGGTGAATAAAAGTATTAATTTCTTAAAAAAAAAAAAAAAAAAGAAAAAAAGAAACAATAAAAATGTACTGACCCCAAACTTTTGAACGGTAGTGTATATATACAGGGGTTGGACAATGAAACTGAAACACTGGCCAATATAGTGTTGGAGGTTTCATGGCTATATTTATGCAGCCTGGTGGCCAGTCTTTACTGATCGCACATTCCACCAATAAGAGCAGAGTGTGAAGGTTGACTTTGTGCACCCAATAGCTCAAACATTGTACCCTGAAGGTGGTGCTGTGTATTAGGATGATAATGCACCAATACACACAGCAAGACTGGTGACAAGAGTGATTTGATGAACATGAAAGTAAAGTTAAACATCTCCCATGGCCTGCACAGTCACCAGATCTGAATATTATTGAGCCACTTTGGGGTGTTTTGGAGGAGCGAGTCAGGAAATGTTTTCATACACCAACATCACATAGTGACCTGGCCACTGTTCTGCGAAAGGAATGGCTCAAAATCCTTCTGGCTACTGTGCAGGACTTGTATTAGTCATTCCCAAGATGAAATAATGCTGTATTGGCTGCAAAAGGAGGCCAAACGGCATACTAATTGTGGTATAAACCCAGGTGTTTCAGTTTCACTGTCCAACCCCTGTATATATATATAATAAACTAATAATAAATAATAATAATAAACAATGCTTTGAAAAATTTTAAATACACAATCAAAGTATTTGTACCGTATCCGTGTAATTCTTTACACTCTTAAAAATAAAGGTGCTTCAGGATGTATTAGAAACACCTTTTTGTCTAAAAGAACCTTTAACATCTGAAGAACCTTTCCGTTTCACAAAAGGTTCTTCATGACGAAAGAAGGTTCTTCAGATTATAAAAAGGTAAAAAGGCCTTTAAAAAAATAAAAAGAAAGAGACTGTTCTTTAAAGAACCTTTTTGACTGAATGGTTCTTTGTGGAACCAAAAATGTTTCTTCTATGGCATCTCTGTAAAGAACCTTTTAAAGCACCTTTATTTTTAAGAGTGTGGACATAAAGGCTATCTCTCCCAGGTTTTCTGCAACCATGATGCAAGCGCATCCCGAATGTTTACAAACCTATAATTGGTCTATAACTACAGAAAGAGTACTACATAACTAAATGCATTTCATGAATGACATCCCAGGGCTTGCAAGACATAAACTTAATAGTGCGAAATGCTGTACGAAACAAATGAAATTTATAAATCTAAATACACATTCATGGAATCTGGTATTACGCTAAGTGGTTCTTAAAAATAAAATAAAATTCAATAAACCACCCATTTTAAATTATTTTGTTATAGTGAAGTAAGTGTAAGAACATGTAGCTTTTTAGGGTACTTTTTCATGTTTTATTTTTATTTATTTTTTTAATTGGTTAAAAAAAATCTGCTTTTACAAGAAATCTAGAGTTTCTTTTAGTGGTTTTTCCTCTGTATGTTCTACGTTCTTTTAGTTTTCATTTTAAGATTTGTTAAATAAGAAACTTTACTCTTCTTCGTCGAAGAAAAAAACCTTTAGCAGGCCTGTTACATTTACATTTTATGCAAACTTTGCTTAAGTATAATGTTAAATTATCTCCTACAATATCCAAAATAAATGAACAAATAAAAAGTAGACCTAATACTGCTGTCCAAGAGCAATATAAGAACAGTAACTAAATAAATTTAAACTCAACAGACAGCAGATCAGAGGAAGGTGAACAGTTATACTCCATATATGTGACCAAGTAAGTAGCACGGGTATATTTGTAGCAATAGCCAACAATACATTGTATGGGTTAAAATTATTGATTTTTCTTTTATGCCCAAAATCATTAGGATATTAAGTAAAAATAATGTTCTATGAAGATATTTTGTCAATTTCCTACCGTAAATATACCAGAATATGCATCGCAAAGAACTTCATTTGGACAGCTTTAAAGGCGATTTTCTCAATATTATGATTTTTTTTTTTTTTTTTTTTTTTTTTGCACCCTTTTTTCTAGATTTCCAAATAGTTATATCGTGGCCAAATATTGTCCTATCCTAACAAGCCATACATCGATGGAAAGCTTATTTATTCCACGTATATATCTCAATTTAAAAAAAAAAAAAAAAAAAAAAAAAAAAAAAAAAATCCTTATGACTGGTTCCGTGGTCCATGGTCACATGTGATTTGTGTGCATTATTTCAAGTCTTTTAAAGTCATTACATTTCTTTTTGTAAAAAATCAAACCTAACTTTAAGATGTTATTCAATCAAAATATTGCCATCCCCATATTCCAATGAGCAAGCGAAAAATAGGCCTATAGGGCGAAAAAGTTATTTTTATTTTATTTTAGTTTATTTTCTAGATGATTAATAATGCTTCTGTCCCTTTTCATTTAATAGCTATATCTTATATTTTGTATTTCAATTTTATGTTACTAATTATGATACAGCCTAATACTACATGCAGGTGCTGTTATTTGTTATTGTTAATACTGTAACGATACAACACCACTAGATGTCAGTAAATGCATAGATTTTAAAATATTTCCCCATTACGTTTGACTCGTATTATTTTGGGTAGAATATATATTTTATATACAAAACATGCATGATGTCAAATCAAACAGTTCCATCTGCATATTTTTGTTGTCGTATTTAACATTAGTCTACAAGTAAATTCCACCACGTGAGTGTGATGACTAATATTAAGAATTGTTATGGAAATCTAAAAACGTATTTGAAAACAATACATCCGCAAAATGCACCAATTATCTGAAATGTACAACAAAAATATCTATAAATAATGATTAAGAATAATATCCACAGGCTTGAGCTGCAGCCGAGAGAGGAAGGCGTGCCACGCGCATGACGTCATCAAACATTTCTCGTGCCACATTCCCCAAACTGCGCGAGGGCAGTGAGAGACCGTTTTCGGTTTAATTTCTCCACAGTTCTCGTTTTGTTCTCTGCTGTTGCATAGGACCCTACAGCTGGTTTTGTTCCTTGGCTTCCTCTGGCCGTCTGCAGAAAGTTTGTTACCGTGAGTATAGCTTAGTTTTCTTGTTTTCTTAAACTTTTCTTCAAGTTTGCCGATCTTTCTTTGCGCTCTGTGTTTGTTTTGTTGTTCAACACATGACTGTGTTTCTGGAGTATGATAAACAATGTACAAACATCTAAAGAGGATGACAAACAACAGAGTTCCTTCTAATTAATAACAAATAACGTCGTGTGGTTTTTTAACAGGGTTCGTTCTTTTAATGTTGACATAACGTGTGTTTTAGCCAGTTAGCTTGATAGTAGGAAGTCTCCTTAAACCTCAGCTTGTAAACGTAGGTCTTATGAACGCTAAACCGAAGGTAAACTGGTTATACTCAGTTAAACTGCTCTTCCAGCTCCTGACACAAAGATTTTGACAGGCTCCTGTAGGAAAATTAGTTTGTCAAGTTACTACCGTTAGCCACTAACAAGAACAGATGATCCCGTGGGGTTTGATGACGATTGTTATCTGAACTCTGAAATGACACTTGTTAAAATGCCTGTTGTAGATGTTGACACATTATGACAGAGGTTTTTTCTTGATCGTGTCTTGAAATATTTCTAGTTTTATCATTGAGGATAGATCTCAGATGGATGTCATGATATACAACGCCATCCTTTAGAAGGTGTGAGGTTTGGCACTGAAATTTAAGCACGTTTAAATATCTCTGAAGTGTCATGAACTGCAAGAGTCAATGGATGCTGCCTAAGGCAGTTGTATTAATAAAACCCTAGGATGTACTGTATGTGAAATATGTTAGATTAATTCAAAAAGTCTTCTTGAAATGGGTATGTGTGTTGTCTTGGAGTAGCCTGAATGCTTAATTTTGGAGTGGTTCAATTTAATGCATGTGCCTTTTTCCGCCGATGTTTGAAGAGTTCATCCATGCCCATTACAGTTCCTAAAAAAGATGTCAAAGTCCTTTGGTCTGTGTACTTTCATGACTGCGGTTCAGGAGCCTAGCTCTGCCTCCTCCCTCATTTTCCCACTAATGCAGACCAGATGGAAATTAGAGCCACTGATGCAAGCCAAGAGATAACACTCACAACCGTGTGTTCCCATGCCAGATGCCCCCCCAAACAAAACACACACACACGTCTGTGCTATCTGTTGGCCAATTTCACTAATGCATATAATTTGCAGTGAAAGAGGGAGTTGGCATACATGAGCCGGCTGACCATCCTGCTGTCACTTTGCGTGAAGAAGAGCCACTTAGAACATGCATAATATGTTGTGGAGGTGTGGCAACCTCGCAGACATCAAGCTTCACCTTACAGACCGGCATGCGTGACAATGACGATTACGGTCAATGACATGCAAATGTATGGTCTCATAAAAACTGACAACAGTGTTCTTATTTTAATGTCAAGTCAGTCTTAAAAGATGGGGGAAACATGATGAAAAATTGCATACCTTCAGGCAATCCAAGATTTAGATGAGTTTTTTTTCTCTGGAGTAGATTTGGAGAAATTTAGCATGACATCACTTGCTCACAATTGGCTCCTCTGCAATGAATGGGTGCCATCAAAATGAGTCCAAACAGCTGTTAAAAGCATCACAATCATTTACAAGTAATCCACACAACTCCAGTCCATTAGTTAACATCATGTGAAGTGAAAAACACATTAAAGGCTTTTAACTTTAAACTAGCACTTCTGAATGAAATGTCAGTTTATAATTTATAATAATACTTCCCTCAGATCATTCTCTGTTGTCTTTTCACATCAAAATGCCCCAGCGTATTTGTTTAGAACTGTTTTTGCATGTAAACAGCGCTTGATCTGTGCACATCTTTTTTTTTGTTGTTTCAGACGAGACAACTTGTTCGCTTGAGAAAGCGTTATTGTGGATTAGAGGTCTCATTTTTTAACTGGAAGCAATGGTTTGAAGTTAAAAATGTATTAATGATAGATTACACTACTAGTCAAATGTTTTTAAACAGTAAGATTTGTAATGTTTCACCAAGCCAGCATGAATTTGATCCAAAGTACAGCATAAACGGTACAATTTTTAAATATTTGTTTTCTGTTTGAATATATTTTAAAATTTATTCTTGATTTCAAAGCTTAAATCCTTCAGAAATCATTATAATATTCTGATTTGCTGCTTAAAAAACATTTATTATTATTATATTATGTTAAAAACAGCTGAGTATAATTTTTCTTTGATAGATCGAAAGTTCAGAAGAACAGCATTTATCTGAAATAGAAATCTTTTGTAATGTGTTTTTATCCTCACTTTTGACCAATTTAAAGCATCCTTGCTAAATAAAAACATTAATTTCTATAATTAATATTTTATATATATATATATATATATATATATATATATATATATCAGTCATAGCCAAAAATATCGGCACCCTTCCTATTCTGTTAGAAAAGCAACCCTTTTCTTAGGAAATTGTTGCAGTTGCAAATGTTTTAGTACTCACATTTTTTTTTTTTTTTTTTTTTGCATTGGAACAACACACACAAAAAAAAAACGGACAAGAAATGTCAAATCTGATACAATTCCACACAGAACCCAAAAAATGCACTGGACAAAATTATTGGCACCCTTAACTTAAAATTTGGTAGCACCCCCTTTGGAAAAAATATCTGAAATCAGTCGCTTCCTGTAACCATGAATGCATTTCTTACACCTCTCTACTGGTATTTTGGACCACTCTACTTTTGCAAACTGCTCCAGATCATTCAGATTTGAAGGATGTCTTCTCCCAACTGCTGTTTTGAGATCTCTCCACAGGTGTTCTATGGGATTCAGATCTGGACTTATTGCTGGTCATTTCAGCACTCTCCAGCACTTTGTTTGTAACCTTTTCTGAGTGCATTTTGAAATGTGTATTAGGTCATTGTCCTGCTGGAAGACCCATGACCTCTGGTGGAGACGCAGCTCTCTAACACTGGCCACTACGTTGTGCCCCAAAATACTTTGGTAATCATCAGATTTCATGATACCATTCATGCAGTTAAGGCATCCAGTGCCAGAAGCAGCAAAGCAACCCCAAAACATTGTTGAACCTCCACCATGTTTGACTGTAGGGACTGTGTTCTTTATCTTTTCTTTTTCTCTAAACAGTGCCATGATGTCCTTTACCAAAAAGCTCTACTTTTGTCTCATCTGTCCACAGTGAGTTCTCACAGAAGCATTGTGGTTTTGTCACATAAGTTTTGGCAAAATCCAGTCTTGCTTTTTTATGCAGTGGTGTCCTCCTGGGTCTCCTATCATAGCGTCCCTTTTCATTCAGATTGCGACGGGTAGTGCGAGCTGACGCTGTTGTACCCTGTGTCTGCAGATCAGCTTGAATTTGTTTGGAAGTTAATTGGGGTTCTTTTTCCACCATTTGAACAATCCTTTGTTGTAATTTTCCATTAATTTTGCTCTTCCGTCCACATCCAGGGAGGTTAGTTACAGTGCCATGGGCTGTAAACCTCTTGATGATATTGCTCACAGTGGACACAGGAACATTAAGATCTCTGGAAATGGACTTGTAGCCTTGAGATTGTCCATGTTTTTCCACAATTTTTTCTCTCTTAAATCCACAGATAACACTTTACACTTATTTTTCTTTCTCCATGCTCAGTGTGACACAACACAAAGGTTGAGTCAAGTGTGATTACTATATTTGCCCACACCTGTTACTTGCCACAGGTGTGTCTAAATACAAATTACAGGAGCATCACATGCTTCAGAAGCAATTATTTCTTACAATTTTGACAGGGTGCCAATAATTTTGTCCAGTCCATTTTTGAGTTCTGTGTGAAACCTGATCAAGTTTGACTTGTCTTCTCTCTTTTTTTTTTTGAGTGCTGTGTTGTTGCAATTCAAACAAAGACAAGAAGCACGTGAATACCAAAACATTTGCAACTGGAACAGTTTTCTGTAAGAAGTGTTGCATTTTCTGACAGAATTGCAAGGGTGCCAATATTTTTGGCCACGACTGTATGTTGAGTAGCAGCAATATTCAAAATTGTACTGTTTCTTCTGTACTTTGGATCAAATAAATGCAGGCATGGTGAGCGGAAGAAACTATGTATATATATTGACTCCAAGCTTTTCTGTGGTATAGTGTCATAAAAGCTTTTTATTTCAGGTTTCATTTCTAATCATCAACTCGCAAAAAAATGTTTTGAAAATTGTTTTAAATGTTGATAATAATCAAATGTTTCTTCAACAGCAAATCAGCATATTAGAATGATTTCTGAAGGATCATGTGACACTGTTGACTTGAGTAATGATGCTGAAAATGTAGCTTTGATCACAGGAATAAATTACATTTTAAAAATCTATTCAAATAGAAAGCAGTTTATATGAAATATTTTACAATATTACTGCTTTTGCTGTATTTTGGATCAAATAAAAGCAGGCTTGGGGAGCAGTAGGGACTTCTTTAAAACAACATTAAAAATCTTACTGTTCAAAAACTTTTGACTGGTAGTGTAGTTTATTACAATCACGCAGCTTTTCGCTTCACAAGACGTTAAATGATGGCCTGGAGTTGTGTGGATTATTTGAGGATTATTATGATGTTTTTATCAGCTGTTTGGACTCAGATTCTGATGGCACCCATTTACTGCAGAGGATCCATTGGTGAACAAGTGATAAAATGCTAAACTGTGGGATAAAAAAAAATAATAATCATTTTTGTCATTTTTGAGTGAACTATTTCTATAATATGTTGTATTTCATAGCTTGTGGGTATGAGGTGTTTATTGAACCAGGTTCAGTACACATCAAAGGGCTGATGGCAGATGTACATACAAAAGCAGCCAGAGCCGTAGGTTCTGTTGTTTTATTTTTTGTGGCTGTTGAACAACATAAGAACAATGAGGGGATGAGTCAAGGTTTCTGTTGCTTAGAAACAAGAGCACCCACCCAGAAGACACCAGCCTTTTTTTTTTTTTTTTTTTTTTTTAAACCAACATTAACCCATCCTTTCAGTAAATAGTTTGGTCTTTTTCTGTTCTCATTTCCCTAATTTGAACCCCAATTGAGATATCTTGCATGAAACAAATGGCCTCACTAATGAAAATTCTTCTGTTGTCTTTTAGGTGAAAAGTTTCCTGGACGGCAGCTAAAGAAAGCAGCCTGGTCAGCTGGTCAAGCTTGTTGATTTCTTCTGGCAGTTGGTGAGTATCTGTTTCTTTAAGAATAGCTTTCACAATAAGTCTATCTGTAAATCTATTACAGAACACTTGGTGGGTTTTGTTTTAACCAGAAAAGGCTTTACAGACTGTGGTCGTCATCAAAAACAGGAAGGAAGTGACCTTGAGGTTTATGTTGTTGAATCACTTAAACGGTTGCATTTGTTTTTAGCTAGTAATGACTCCTTGAAGAACATAGCTTAGAACTTTCTATAAGCTGCTGTTGCCTAGTTACAGAGAGGAAATAAAAGCCCACCTGTGTCACTCAAATTGGTACATTTCTAGCATGGTGGCTGCCTATTGAGAGCACCGAAAAGACACGTTGTGATTGTAGCAGTATTAATTTCATATAAGGAAAAAGTCATAACCACAGACTTCTCAGATCTAGACTGACAAAAATTCATTGTCATGCTGATTTATATGCATTTATATCTTGAAATTGTGAATAGTGGATAATTACTGGCCAATTCTGACTGTGTCTCCTTTCATGTTCTCAAAACCAGTGAAGATCAGGTGACTTTCACAGGAATTTCTGACTGAAAACCACTGTAGTGTCGCTGTCCAAATCATGCTGCTATGCCTGAATGAATACGCCTACTGGCTCTCATATCCGTAATCATAAATTGCCTGGAGAGCTTGAAGTCTCATGTCTGCTGTATTTTCACTGGCTGCATGGCTGTACTCTGGTTTGCATCCTCCTTTTTCCAGACTTTTAACATAGGCTATCCTACAAGTGTAAAAAAAAAAAAGAAAAAAGAAAACTGTGAAGAGTAATAACATAATGAGAAGTGTAACATTATTACAGGGTTAACCATATGCTTGAAAACTCTACTCAGCTACTAGAACTTCTGCTACCCAATGGTACTTTTTTTGGTACTTCACTCTCTGTATAATTACAAAAACATTTATTTCAGTGCAAAAAAAAAAAAAAAAAAAAAAAAAAGAGAGAGTCCAAAACTCTCAGTTTCAACATTTTGAACAATATGGCCCTACAATCTTTTCTTTCTTTTTTTTTTTTTTTTTTTTTTTTTTCAGAAATTTGTGTTTTAATTTTTCAAATCAAATAAAGGCATTACACATTTGCATTAAACAAGGCATTAAACACTGCATTAAACCCTTTAATTTTTTGGCAAACAAACAGAGATTTACTGTTAAAATTAATACGTGGGAGAAAATGTGTGTGAATATTCTGTTAAAAAAGTTTTAATAATAATTGTAGGTTTTTTTCTACAATTAAGTGGTTAATCTGGTTGTAATATTTATTTCTATCATTTGTTTTATTTAAATTGGCCAGAAATATAAACAGGGCAACCCCCTAATATAATGGCAGGGGAAACACTGCCATTATTATTATTATTATATATTGTAACGTTTACGTCTGATGTAGGGCCCTATGATTTCCGCAATGCGGAAAAACGCAGACGGAATCACGAAATCCAGTCATAAAAATTAAATTTACTGAATTTACTATGAAATCTGTCTTAATTTTTTTCTAAATTCTGTTTTAATTATTCTGGGTTCCGTTTTATTTATTTATTTATTTATTTTCTATTTTAATTTTTCCCCCTTCATTTTAATGGTTAAATAAAATTTTATTAATCAAAAACATGTCTAATTAAAATCATAAAACTTAAACAATTTAACATCAGTTTATTAAAAGTTTTAAAAAATTACATGTTTAGGGCCCTATGAAATGTTTTATTTTTGCCCACCTAATGTTTTATTGTTACCAAAATTCCATGTTCTAGCATGTCTTACAATAGCCTTTTGAAATGTTTTTTTTTTTTTTCCTCAGAAATTCTGTGTTGTGTATTTGCATTTTTCTGGTTATAAAATGAAGGCATAAAGCATTAATTTAATTTATCTTCTAATTATTGAAAATTAAGTTACATTTTTTGGCAAATAAAAATTACGATTAAAAGTTTAAAAAAGTATATGATTATTCCTTAAAGATAAGGTTTCAATCATTTTAGTAGTAGTAGCATTATGTACATTCTGCTGAACAATAGTAATGTATTCCTGCCACAATGTCTTCATGTTAAACCAAACTTTTATTTTGACAGGTTGCCGTGAATACCTTTAAATTTTTGTGTGTATATTATATAACGATAGTTTTACTCAAATGAAATGGTAAAATGCTCACGAAGTGACAAATTCCGTGACATTCCGTGTTATTTACGTTTTTATGACTGGATTCTGTGATTTTGTCACATAAACATAATCTTTAGAGCTGCTCTGAGAGTCACTTCATGAGCATTTTACCCTTTCTTTCAAGGAGAAACTGTTGTCACATCATATACAAAGTGAAATTTGCAGGTCTTCAAAGCAACCCGTCAAATTAAAAGTTCGGTTTAACTTGAAGAAGCTGTGACAGAAATATATTATTTAATTGTAATGATAATACTACTACTAACTAGATGCTTTTGATTATTAAATTTTATTAAAATTTAATGAAACCATTAAAATGGAATTAATGAAAAACAGAATTTGGTAAAAAATAAAACTGAATTTTAAGAAAAAAAGTAAAACGTATTTCATAGGGCCTTAAAAATGTAATTGTTGGTAAAATTTTAATAAACTGCTGTTAAATTTAAAAGTTTCATGATTTTGATTAATTAGATGCTTTTTGATTTAATATTTTTTAATTGAACCAATAAAACAGAGAGGAAAAAAAAATAGAATCCAGAAAAATTAAAATGAAAAAACAAACAAAAAAAACGAGTTTGCGAAAAAATAAAAACAGATTTCAAAATAGTATATCTCTTTAAAACTGTGCACTGTGCTTTGTCTGATTATAAAAATCATTCTTGACATGATAAATGTGTTTATGTATTTTGCATTGCAGATACATTGCTTGTTGTGAAAACACAGTGCAAACAGTGGTCTGTCAAGAGGTATTTAGCTCTGCAATTTGTAATTTATGATGAGAAATAGCTTGCAGCATATTCTATAAATAATCTTAAGCCCAGTCTTTTTTTTCCACTTTATCTCAGGACAGAGGTATTCAAAACTTGGCTCAACTCTATAGCTGATCTCATTTAACTCAGTGGTCGTGTTATCGCATCGCTGATCTAGCCCACACAACACTATCTCTGCCCGGTGGGTTGGTTGAAAAGGTTGTTTCGCTGAGGCAGTGAAACGTTGTTTTTCTGTCCATGTTTAAAAGACTTGGCTCAGTCGACAAGCCTCAGGTTATTTCAAACTAAAAATGCAACACCTTTTGTTGCTGCGGACTTCATTGTCAAAAGTCTTCTATTGTCTGATGTTGGCTGAATCCCAGTATTGCACTGATGCCCAGACTAATGCTAAATGCACTCATTTTGCTTTATATGTTTGACAGAACTTTGTCATAATTTTTTTTTTTATTTAACATTTAATATTGAAGTATAATTTGATAAGTTGCTTGTTTCAGTCATTGTTGTTATTATTAGAAGTCTTGACATTGAGATTGATATTTTATTATACATACTAATCAAATGCAGCCATGCAAAAGTGGTATTCAAAGTACCATTGTACAGAAAGAATCAAACAGAAATGAAGAATCTATTTCTGTTCACCTCAAATATGTGGAAAATATTTTGCTAAAAGGCTATTCTGAACACCTGTCCATTTCTATGTGGGTCAAGTTTAATAGGCATGACAATAACCTGTGGTAACCTGATGTTTTGTTTGTGGAAAAATTTGCAGATTAATTTTTGCATGTTGTGTTTGGAGAGCAGGTTCTACATCTGCACGTGAGAGCAAATGTATACTGGACCCAAATGAACCCCTGATAGTGACACGTGTTTCTGTGACTAAATTTTGCCAAATGTTAAGCTGTAAAATCAAAAGTTCATTTTACAAACACGTGCTGACTTTAATGCCTCATAAATTTCATATCTCTAAATCAGGAGTGTCAAACTCAGTTCCTGGAGGGCCACAGTCCTGCAGAGTTCAGCTCCAACACACCTACCTTTAAGTTTGACATCCCTTTTCTAAATCACCTAGAAAGAGTATGCATCCAGAATGGTCAAAAAGTTAGCAATTAATCTTAAGAAAAATCAATCTTTAGTTTTATAGTGGGACTGTAACTTTAGACATTTAGCCAGTCTTGTTCTCTTTGGCTGTGCTTTTAAGCTGCAGTGCATTGTAAGCGTGAGAGACCCAAATGGAGAAAACTGTTGTAACTTGCTGTGTTTTGTGATTGATCTTGCGTCATGGCCCATTTTCACGTTTGTTTGAGCAGACAAATTACTTGTTGCTGGAATCTGGCCTCGTCGTGCCTGGTAAGGACACGGTTATTAGTCCTCGATAGGCATGCGGTTTCCATTGGCCCGGTCATCTCCGTTATTACATAATCATCAAGCTATTTGTTTGAGGAAAATCTGTGGCTATCGATGCAGATGTCTGTCTGGCTGAGGATGTTCACATGAATTAAGCTCCAAGGCACATCCCCATTCTCACATTCAAATGTCATCTCACACCAACTGTGTGGAATCAATGAAAACTCAAATGCAATATGACAGAGTGTTTTTGATGATGGAAAATAAATATAATCGGTGTTCGCAGAAATATTGGTAGACAGTTTAAGGGTAGAAAAGGTTTCTTCATGTTCTGAGCCACTGTAAGAAAGCTCTCTTCTGCTCATAGTGAACAGTTGCAGAGAACAATGAATCAAGAGTGAGCTTGCAGGATAGTGCCCAGCTCTGTGGGAGGCACACAGACAGCCATCCGCCGATAATGTTGTATCAAAGCCTGAGTTGATGCCGTCATTTCTTGAATAATGATGTCTGCAAATGTCATTATTCTCCAGGTGGTCGGCTGAAAGGAAGTCAATAACAGATCACTCAGCCTAAGCACAAACTCTGTGAGCAGACACTTGCCACCAGAGCGCTGCCTACACACTGAAACCAATCAATCACTGCAGCACATGGCGTTGATTATTGGCAGAACCTGATGTCTTTGGATGTTATGTGGATGGAATGTGTGGTGGAACACTTTCAGCACTGACACTACATCAAGAATGTTTGGACGGCATGATTAAATAACTGATATGGAACGATTAATGATGGTACTTAGTGTCAACAAAGGTTTAATGGCTGTGTATGGAAATGCCTTGGATAGCTGCATCATTTAAATCAAGGGGTTATATTATGACAGCTATATTGTTATATTTTCTTTGATCTTTTGAGGTAAGAAGTCATTATACCACAATGAATACATACTGTTACTGTTGTTGTTTATTCTTTTTCTCTCTCCCAGTGGACACATAAGGAAATGCTTTTTTGTGAGTGTCAGGTGATGTTTTTTCCTCAATGAGAAGAAGTAAAACTAGAAATGTGCATAGGTGAAACAGATAGTTTAAACTTCTTATATTAGATTTGGAGAACTGGCTTACAGTCATTATAAATAGTTTGCAAACTTATAAGACTTGCATAAGACAACCCATAAGGTTCCTAATATCGTTTTGGGAGTCTCCTTTAGGTTTAAATGCATGCAAGGTCAAAAAATGCTTTTGACCTTTCATTGACCCCCTTTCCATGAGCCTGTTCTGCCCTGATTTGTCAGACGGTCTAGTCTGCTTTGATCAGTCTACCATGTACACATATGTCAGAAACCAACACTTGATAGAAAATATAAACATCTATTATTTATCATACTTACAGGTTGTGATTCACAGGGCTCGACGTTAACGCTTGTTTGCTTGTCCGGAGCAGGTGGATTTTGTGAAGGGGCAAGTGAAAGAGAATTTTACTTGCCCGACCGGACAAGTAACCTGATTAAAACATCAATAACAAACAATAACTAGGGCAGCATGGAAACTTTGGCGAGAATGATTCTGATTACTTTTGGTGTAAACAGTGACTGAAAACGTACAGTGTCAAGGTTGCATCAGTTAAGGCTTGTGCAGCCTATCTGACTCACGGAAAAATCAAAACTAATAGGCGCAACAGCACGCGCAACAGCACACGCAACGAAACAAACATGAACAAACATACTGCAGTAGAAAGAAGGATAAATACTGTATATAACATGATATAGGTAAGCAATATCACAAGACCAGGCACCAGCATAATTGCAAATGTGACATTGATTTTATACAACATTAGTTCAATAAACAAGTAGTTAATATTAACTGACTTACATTTTAGACACGTTGACCGTTTTTGCTAACGAAAATAATTCTAAGCAACAGCTGAACAGTTGTGCATCTCCAAGCAACACACAGCAGTGTATCATTACTGTATGATTCAGCATTTTTTAACGAATCTGGTGAGTCAATGATTCATTGAGCTATTCATAAAGACAGTCACTTGCTTTATTTATTGAATGTATTGGCCATTTGAAAAAATTGGTTGAATAAGTGACCCACTCATTAAGACAGTGACTTGCCGCCACCTACTGGTGGTTTGGTTTCATATTTAAAAGTTTTTTCCAACATTTCAGAATTATATGTTAGAAAAGTAAAACATTAATCTTATAACATTATTTATGCGTTTGCAATTTTACTGTGCGAATGCACCTCCTATCTTTATTAAACAGTCTGAGTAAATGCATCTAAATGTAGGGCCCTATGATTTCCGCGATGCCGAAAACGCGGACGGAATCGCGGAATCCATTCATAAAAACGGAATTTATTGGATAACGCGGAATGTCACGGAATTTGTCAAAATTTGAATTAATTAATCAAAAGTAGGTCATTACGCTTAAATAAATATTATGCTGCAAAAATACCATTTAAATGTAAATCCTGCATGTTCTGCTTGCCTCTGTTTTAATGAATGGAGCAGACAAGCGGTTTTATTGACTACACAAACTGAAGTGCGTGTGGCACTCGTGGTGATTTCAGAATTTGACCGTTCCATTTTAGGAAAACTAGCGTCATATCATATACACACAGAAATGTAAAGGTGGACACAGCAACCCATCAAAATAAAAGTCCGGTTTAATTTCTAGACATTGTGGCAGAAATATATTGCTGTATATAATAACAAACATTATTTTTTTTAGGTTTTAATCACACAATATTTCTTCCATGTTTTAATTTTAATAGTAAATTCCCCATTGTTTGCTAGGGGGAAAAAAAAAGTTTGCTTGAAAATGACAGTTTTCAAGTAGCGGTCTATGGAAGCCATGGAATAAAAGAATAAAAAAAGAGGTAAATTTGAGTTCATATTTCAAAATTCTGACTTTATTGTTGCAGTTCCGAGATTATATATCACAATTCTGATAAGAAAATTCATCTTGTCATTCTCTCTTTTCCCCTTGGCTCAGAATCATGAGGTTATATCCTACACTGGCTTTTTTCCCCTCAGAATGGACAAATTTGCTATTGTTGAGTAAAATTGAGTTACAAAGTCCAAACTAGGAGATATAAACTTGCATTTGCGAGAAAAAAAGTCAGAAATGCGAGATAAAATAGATAAATGATATGTAAAACGCAGGGCTCTAGACTGCAACCAAAGTGGTCGCATTTGTGAAATTTGTTTGAGAATGTGTGAGTTAAAATTTGACATGGTCGCATTTGTGCGAGTGCATAGTCTTTGTTGTTCCAAAGCATCTGCTCCATACAGTGCACGTTGCAGAGCCACGTCACATTGTAGCAAGAGTCAGATTTCATTGATCACGTGATAAGAGGTGTTTTCAGTGTGAACGCGTCGGGTGTAGAGGTGTAGTTTATATATTTGCCGCATCAGCAGACAAAATGACAAAAATGATGCGAATATTAAAGAAACGATGTCAGATGGAGGATTAGGTTTAAGCTAAAGTAAAGTAAAAGACCACTTTTTAAACTAGTGAAAGTGAACATGTTAGTGTCCTTGTGGGAAAAAACATGCAAGTTTAGTTTTACTTTACTTTACTTTACAATGGAGGCTTTCTTTTATTTTTTTATTTATTTATTTGATTCCTCAGTGTTTGCTAAATGCTCTGTAATTTATTAGACATTATGTAATACAGTATGTGATGTATGCCATCCCTCATCTTATTCGTTTTTGTTAATAAACGTTTTATTGTTGTGCTTTTTAAGAATAACAATGGATCTTAAAAAGTGAAAGCTGGCTGAATTTTAACCTCTTTCGTTACCATTTTATCAGTTTATAGTTACCATGTAATTATAAACTGATAAAAGTTCATCAGAATGCATTGATTAATCCCATGTTGTAGAAAAAAAAAAATCGACCAAATTATGTGCTCCTGCAACCAACTGAGAAAGTTTGTTGCAAAAGAGCGACCAGTGGGTAGAATGAGTCTAGAGCCCTGAAAATGTTGTTATTATTATTATTATTTTTTTTTTAAAGATTTATTTTTGTGGTTTTTATGCCTTTATTAAGACAAAACAGTGTAGGTAAGACAGGAAGCAAGGTGGGAGAGAGAAGGGGGTGTGATTGGGAAAGGTCCACGAGCCAGGATTCAAACTCGGGATGCCCGCAGCGCAACCACACATTGGCGCGCTGACGAAAATGTTATAGTTTTAAATAGTTTTTTATGCTGTAACCGTAGGGCTAATCCAATAAGTGACCTGTGAGCTGCAAATGTGAATTTTATGTGGACAAATTGTTTAAATCAAATTTACGCTTTAAAAGTAGAGTAATCATTGCAGTTTTCATTCATAGTCTGTCCATTTAAAGGGTTAGGTTATATTATGCTTTTTCACTTTTTAAATTTTAGTCAGTGTGTGTGGTGTGTTTGTTTGGGCATAAGGATCTACAAAGTTACACATCTCAAAGTCCACTTCAAAGGGAGATATTTCGTTTTTAAAAAATCTCTTTTCAAGAACAACAACGAACGTCTCCTTTGGACTACAGCGTTTGTTTTCCAGATGTTATGATGTCACAACACGGCCCATTAGAATATCATTAAAATCCAGCCTACGCAAATTCGAATGGTTGGGGGTTGGGTAGGGACGAGGTCGGGGTTTAGCCTAACTTTAGCGACACAGCGCAGAGAGCAGCTTCTGAGACGCTTCAATGAGCTGCATCGCAGCAGGTTTAAACCCAAGCACTGACTAGAGTTCCCGTGCCCCATCTACTCAACGCGCCGCATACATGTGTTAAGAGATTTATTAATCATACAGTGTAGATAGCTTCACTTATAATGCAAGTGTTTTTTAAAATGCATAACCTTGCACTAGACTAGGCTAGACTAATCAGTAATGATGTTCTTTGTTAATGTTAATTTTAGGCTGCTTTTAGCCTTATGCTGGAGCTGGTTTCGGACAATGAAACAAAGTATGTAAATAATTAAAAAAATTAGCACGATAATATCATGTATCGGTGATCTCGCAGGCTGACAATAGGACCCAACACTACTGTAGCATATTATGTACTCGCCCTCCATGCATCCTAAGTGTATATGACTTCCTTCTCTCAGACGAATGCAATCAGAGTTATATTAAAAATGATTCTGTCACTCCCAATCTTTAGAACGGCATTGACGGGTATTTCTCTTCATGAATATAAATCAAGTCCAATAAAGTGCATCCATTCATAATAATAAAATTGGTAAGGGGCATGGCAGTACTGAAACACCGTCTAAGCTGTTCGCCAATCACAACGCAGTGGGACAGCTAACCAATCACAACACATTTTGTTTTTCGGAAGGTGGGCCTTCATTAAACCTGTAACTAATCGAGCTATTTGTGCCAGGCTGGGGAGAAAGGTATTGTAATAATGTAAATTATGTGAAAAATATTGTTTTTTGAACCACCAAGCATGAAAGCATGTTCTAGTACACCCCCAAAACGAAATCAAGACTTTGTGAAAGAGCATAATAGGACCACTTTAAACGTCTGCACTTCAAGTGGCGTCTTTGACTACAGTATTCTATAAAAAAGATTTGCACTCCAGTTCTGACATCCCAAGGTACAATACAGTTTTCTCTTTTTCAATGGATTTTTACCAATTTCCCTTTACTTGTTACCAGTGTTTTTCTTCCACCACAATGCACACGCAGCTGAAGGTGACATAACTGTGACGTCTACTCCAAATTGTTCTATGGGGCACTTTAAAAATCTCTGATTGGCCAATAATGGTTTGTGAGTAGATACAAAGTGCGGTTTGCAGTACAGTGTGTTGTTTTTGCATCAGTTAATCACAACAGCTTGGTTATTGTGTGAACTGATGTGAACTGTCTAAAGTTAGTGCAGTCCTAGCACATACTTTGTCTCCAGCACAAATAGTAGTTGTGTAGACATGGATGAGAATGCACTCCAGTTTGATTATTTTTTTTTTCTCATTCCTGATGCAAAATTTACCAGAGTGATGTGTGGTGTTTTGTGAAACTGAGCTGTGGTATGAAATGTTATTAGCTTTTGCAACTTTCCCTTGAAAGGTTTTTTTTTTAAGTGTTTTTCATTTTTGGACTCCTTCTGGAGTTACATAATAGATGTTCATGAAAAGTTTGATGGAGTGTAACTTCACATCAATTTCAGCTGTGTTGATTAAAGTTGGCCTTTTCACTGTTACTCTAGAATGGGTGAAACCAGCAGTGTGGTGACAGCTAGCGTGACAGCTAGCGTGACATAGTGTTGAGACACAGTTGAGAGGGGTAACTAAGTGGTGCTGACAGCCCTGGCTTCACATTCCACGTATGATAGGTTCTAGCTTTACCCTCCTGAGCTGGCGAAAGAGTCCTGGGGCATAACAGAAGCATGTTTTTGGCAAAGGTCAGTACACTCAGATGACACTTAGAGTCTGCTACTAAAAATAGATTTTCTCCTTGTTAAACCTGTATTAGCTAAATTGATTTTACTTAAAAAATTTAGGAGTATGCTTTGGATTCTTGGATTGGGTGAAAGCAAATCGTAGGCTTATTTCCTGAAAAAAACCAAAGGTGTGAGATCAACCTGTTAAACCAGTTTTGGCTACTATCAAATATCTAGAAAATAGGTCTTGTTTTAAGAATTGTTTATAGGAAGTACCATTTAAATCGGCAGAGCTGTTATGTAAGACCTGACAAAGAAACGCTGCCCTGCAACACAGGCCAGCATTGTAAAAACGCCAACCTTGCCCATTATGATAAAGCACCACAGCTTCTCTTTACTCCCACATTTTAAAACTATTTGATGCTCTTCCTCCATTAAGTCCAAATACATTGGCTCACACCCCTTTTACACATACTTCATTCTATCATAATAAATTCATCATGAGTTTAGTCCATCCAATCATGTTTTTTTCTGTAGAGAGAAATTACTTTTTAGAAACATGCAATTGGCAAGGCCTAAAATGTATGGTTAAAATCACATTCGCCTCCAAGATTGAAAAATCTGACTCAAATATCATACACGTTTGACCAATTAAATTTGTGGCCCACAGAAGCCATGGATCAGTAGTGCACTGCAAATGCGTCTTATGTGAAAGCACAATGGTGCATGCTGTTTCCACACCGTATACGTACTGCAAACAGAGTATGTGAAAACCAAGCGTAAGCACTCCAGAATTTCACTTACAGAGGCAAATGACATTGAGAAAAATATTCTCAAAATGGTTTGATGCATGTGGGCATAGTTTAAGATGGATTGACATGCACTCAAGATGCTTAAATCCAGAAGTCACTGGCAGTTTTTAACATGCCTGTCCGTGTGCATTCATCTAAATTGAATCGTAAGAGGCATCACCCACGCGGCTCTGTTGACAGAACAGAACCACTGCAGAGGGATGAATCACTCATTCTTTCATTGTTTCGTGACCAGCTGCACTCTGGGTAAGGTACGGCGGTGGAAGAGGTGGGGGGGGTTGGTTAGGCTCCACATGGTGAACAGCAACACTAACAAATACATCTAGTGCATCTCTGCTTCCCTCCCTGCTTGTCTATATGAAATGGGAGGTTTTGCTGTGTGAGTGGGCAAAGTCGTGACAGTCGTCTCTGCCGTGAGGAAGAGAACTGAAACACTCGTAGGAGTGCAGCTGCCCACACACATTCATATAAACCTGCACACGTTCACGACTGTACAACCTGCATACCTCAAAAGTCACCCACATCTCCATAGCAGGTGTCCAAGGAGATGGGCACGCAATGGTTCATTCTGTAACACTGCATGCGTGTCTGTTGTGGGTATGCTTGCCTGTAGGCCAAATATCAGTGCAAAAATTATGTAATTCGCTCTTTATAGTAATCGAAATCCAGAGATGCAGTACGAATGTTTGCGTATTATTAATTTGAACCATTTGGACTTTATGTAACAAACTTTATGTAACAAAGTGTGGCATCTTGGTTGCTCCTGCACCTTTAGTTTGATTTGTTTGAATATGTATCAGTGGCGTAACTACCAGGAGTGTAGGCAGAGCGCTCACTGTTCTGCGTTTTCATGAATATTCTTTGTATTTATGATGGTCTCATGCACTTTCTGTTTCACCTACAGTGCCCACCTTTTTCTTATTCTTATTCATATTATACATATTATTCTATTAAGTCTAATACCTCACTCTAAAACTCTAAAATCATGCTATCAAAATAACTCATTTTAGACAGTGTCATTGTCCTATGCATGTTTGTTTCTGTCTTGCTGAAAGGGTTCTTACAAAGTCTGATTTAACCATTAGAATGTTAAATAATTGGCTTGCTCCAAAGAAGAATGAATTTCCTGTTAGTAAGTAGCACCATGCTTTAACAGTAGACATACACCTGGAGAGCTCTAAGGTGATTGAGACGTATAGTAGCAATACCTAAACTTTTAGCTGTTTTGCCATGCTGTAATAAACTATGTTTTTTATAACCAAAAAGGCAAATAATGCAGATATGGTTGAGCTAGGTTAGAATAAAAGAGCAAAGGAGAAATGTGGAAGAGAAAAAAACTTTTTTTAAAAGCTGCATTTGTGTTATAGTAAGTGACTTTTTTATGATTGTGGATTAGTTAAGTGCTTGTGGAGGAGGTATGTCTTCATCTATTTCTTAAATGCTGTGATGGTCTCAGAAGATTGAGTGGAGGTTGGCAGCATATTCAGAGTTTTCAGATTTTCCAGAAGTCTTTGACTTTGTTGAATAAACATGAACACTGCACGTTTCAAAATCAAAATGCGGCACGGGAGTGTCATTTTAATTTCATCTTACCTGATAAAGTAGTGTTTGTGAACACAGCACTGCTTTGATTGGAACTGTTAATGGGAAAACTGCTGTTTCTGCCACTCCAAAAGCACCTCCTGCTGGCAGAGAATGAATTAGCTTTTTCAATCAGCCCGTCCACTGTTTTCGTTCAGACCAACCAATTGTATGTATTTCCCCCAGGGGAAGTGTCGCCACACATAGAATGTAAGTCTGTGGGAAACACTATTTAACTATATGCATATGAACAGCAACTTTTTGGGAGAAACAGTCAGTACGAGAAAAGCCAAAGTCAGGGCTTCAGAGTGCTATACAACTTTCTGCTCTCTTCTCATGAACTTATATAATATAAATGTAATGTCTGGACCAGAGGTTGCATTAGACTGTCATTTTGACAGACAGGGTCGTAAAAATTCTGTTATAAATTATTATTACCTGTCATTTTAATTTTCATATTTTAATTATAATAACACATTTATTTGTGTTTGTTTTTGTTCACATTTTCATTTTTAATCATGAACCTACAGGACGATGCATTTATTTTGAAGAGAACAGATGGACAGAGATTCAGATTTTTATAAACCAATATCAATTCTTAAATCCAAATCAAACTGTTTTCAGTTGATGAATGAACAGTATGCCTCCCATTTAATAAATCAGAATAGGCTAAGCTTTGTTACTTTTGATATAAAACAAAATCTCAGATTTCAAATTCTGTCGATTTCATTAGGAAATTCAAACAATAAATACTCTTCTAATGTGGCATGATGGATAGCTTAAACTGGGTATTCGTCTGTGATTAATAAAACGCATAGCAAAAGATTTGAGACAGCTTAATTTTAAGTTCGGGATCCCCTGCTCTGCTGCCACACTGGAGTGCACTCGCCACCAACTGGACAGGGGTAGGATTTACAGTTACAATTTGCAATAGATCCCCTATCGGACATGCCCACATCTATCTATTTATCTATCTATCTATCTAGCTAGCTATCTAGCTATCTATCTAGCTATCTATCCATATTTGTAGTAATAAAAATAGACCTAAGTGAACAGTGGCCTTTAAAATGACTTAAAATACTTATATAATAGCAGTGAGGAAGAAGTTCAAATAAAGTATCAAAAGCACATAATCATATGTTTTTATTGAACAAAACTGTTAAAATATATGTATTTTAACAATAAAGCTAATGTACATTATGCTTTATAACAAATGTTTTCCTCAAAAACCATAATTTCTTTACGACTGAAGACAGAAAGACATGAACATCTTGGATGACAAGGGGGTGAGTAAATTAATTGTAAATTGGTGTTCTGGAAGTGGAGTTCTCCTTTAATAGCACTATGCTTTATTAGGATTTTTAAATAAGTTTAATATGTACAATGCGCTACTTCCGGCATTTTGCCGAAAATGAAATGCAAAATGCAATCAAGGGATTTTTTTTTTTTTTTTTTTTTTTTAAATCAAATGCTCAGATAGAATCAAGGAATTGTTGCAGCCTTACCAAAGTTTATATATTTTTTTCTATTATAAAACCTTTAGAGCACGTCGATTTCTTAACTGAAATATCATACCAAATTACTTTAAAGGGCTCTGCAAATAGTGGTTGTGTTCTGTTTTGCTATGGTCTGTTTGGTAACTACGAGGGAGTTATACAATGGCCTGTTTCCATTTGTGTTTATCACGCTAAAGGCCAACGTTTTATTGACAAGCTTGCTATTAATAAACATTGATATGGGTCACACAAAATTAATACTCAGTACTCTAATAGTGGCATGACCATGTAATCTGAAGAAACAGGGATTCAATAACGATTTGCATGTAGCCTTACTATTCGGTATTCCATTTCAGTGTTGCATTTTCAAGGTTAGTTCAGTGAGTGTAAAGAGCATTTGTGTGGAAATTCCGTTCAGTGCACAGAATACAAGGAAACTGCTCCAGTGGAAAACTAGATTACGTTTGATACACCTATGACTGAATGAAAAAGGTGTGATGTGAAGACCAGAGTCAAAGCATTTGTGGCTGTCACCTGAGGAAACAGCTGCACTTTATTTATGTATTGATTTATTTCTTGAGAGGTGCATGTCAAAGCTTTTGGTTGGAGCATGTGTCCTTGTGAGGGGTGTATTAATAGATCACTGATGCTTCAAAGCAAGGGTGTCCAATCCTGCTTCTGGAGGGCCAAAGGCTAGATTTTAGCTCCAACACACTTGTCTAGAAGATTCTAGTTAGTCTGAGGACTGTTCAGGTTCAGGTGTGTTTTTATTAGGGTTGGAGCTAAACTCTGCAGGACAGTCACCCTCCAGGAACAGGTTTGGACACCCTTTCTCCTAAAGCTTTCATGCACTTTTTTCCCCATTCTCAGTCCTTATACTGTACCTGATATGGCATCCTCTTATGAGAAGGAAGAGGAACCACTAAAATAATTGTAGTGCTTAATATGGTTGCTGCGAGAGTGTAAGTCCCTCCTTTTAGTTAAAAGTCCCAATTTTGTTTTTAATTCAGCCATTGTCTGTTTGTTTACTCTCTAGAATGTGAAAGCACATTGGGTAAACCTCTATGATGCTATTTTATTGTTGTCAGATTTTATTGCTGAGTCTAGTATTGAAACATGCTTGATTTGTCACTTCACATTTAAGTAGAAAAGAGTTGTACTTTGATGCCTGTACTATAAACGCTTTAAAGGGACTTTGGCCAAGGCCTGCTTTGTTTGCACCTATTTGTAATTTCATCTTTAACTTCCTGGATGCTAATATTATGTTCACCTTTTATTTTTATATGAAAATTGTTATATATAGTAAATACCTTCTTAAGGTGGCATCACACCCTTTGTGTTGCAGCAATGTTATGAATTTTTTTTCAGGGCTGGTGAATGCCTAAAAACAGTCCATTTGGTCTCTGCTAACTTTCCCATTTACAACAGTTTATTTTTTTATGTTTAGTCATGTTTACTGATAAGTCTGTTATCAGTAGAGATATTTCAGGATTTCAAACGTTCACTGTATCTAGCACAATTGCAAAGTGCAAAGGTTTTAATGCTGAATGCTACAGTAGTTTCTGTGCCCCATCTCTTTCCCAGAGTTCACTGGGCCACCCAAAGAGGGGGTGAGGGGAGATGTTCCCATGCTCTGAGATAGGCTAACCCTGACCAATGAGCTCATCTCTGTGTTGTATGTATTTTTTTTCCATCTCTTAACTCTTACTCTGTCATCTGTTTCATTAGTAATGATTGTTGATCCATGAACTGTATGCACAGTTTGGTAAAAGCCTTGGTAAAACATTGCAAATTTTATATAAGTTGTTATATAACTCCGTTTCCTACTCTTTAAGTTCACACAATTCACTCAGTTGGTCTTAGTGCCAGAAGGGAAGTGAAAACCTTGTGTTTTGCAGTATTGACAACTATTAGTTAACTGAGCCACCAGCTTTCTTTCTTTTTAAAAATTGACTTGCTTTTTATTAACCAAATGTAGCTGGGTCACTGAGGAAACATTTTTGGTTTTCAAATAATAGAATTCCTTTGGTAGATGGTTTAGTTTGAACCAGATGCCCAGATCTTCATTTACAATCTCCTCCTGCTGCCTTAAGGCCCGGCTTTACTTCACTTTATGCTTTTTGTCTCGTGCACCGCCACGTATGCACAGTATACTGTTGTACTGGGCTGCACGCGGACGGATGTTTGCAGACACTTCTGATGATAAAATGTTGTGTCACGCTGACAGTGCACAGGCCACCACGCAACGCGGACAGATGAAGTACACTTTGGTCTTATGTTGTAATAGTCATTCTTACAGCTCATTGTCCATATGTGCTTGTGCATAGGAAATAGGAAAGGAAATAAATGTTTGGATGTTGAAATTAATTCAGGATGAAGCTAAATCATCTGAATAAGACTTAAAACGGCAGATCTTTTCATTCTTATCAAGAGAGATGCACCAAATTGACCGACCAGGGACTGGAATTAGCCGATTTTCCACATGACCAGTCCGGACCGGTGACTGCCGATTCCGACACACGGTGACTGTTAATGTATTTATGTCATGCTAGGTGAGGCTTGCGCAGCCTGAGTGAGTATGTGAGAGACATTTGTGCAGAAATCAAAACAAATGTGCACAACAGCTGTTATAGATGCATACAGTGATAGGCCTAGTAAGTAAATAAATTCATGATATATGAATTTATTTACTAGAGTCACTGTGGTTACTAGAGTATATGAATCACTAGCCTCGTTTCTGAATGAATCAGCCATTTGCACGAATCTGTTGAATGAATGACTAAATGACTCACTTATTCAAACAGTCGTTTGCCGCCACCTACTGGTTTGGTTTCATGTTTAAAACTATTATTGCATTTTTCCCAACATTTCTTATTTATAGTATTAATTTCATCAACTAAAATTATGATGAAAAATGTTTGTTGATGAGTTTTTTTGTTTTGTTTTTTTTCTCCCTCCATGACTAAAACGAGACAAAGTTGAGATGATAGTTCAGTAAACGAAAACTAGGACTACATCAACATGCAATTTTGTTGACGAAAAAGATGAGACTAAAATGTATTAAAAATAAAAACTTCACCAAAAACCTCTTTATTTTACACGCCTCTAATATGCAAGCTTTCATGTGTGGTTGCCAGATAACGGTTCAAATCCCCGAATCAGAGCTTCGCTCTTACAAGTATATGTTTCCTGTCCGGTGGTTTGCTTATTTTAAGCAATCTGCCAACCGTGTGCACATGCTCACTCCTCATTGCAGAAGCGTCACTGACGATGATCAGAAACCACAGATAAAGCCAAACAAGGTAGAGTTTAGCGATCTAAATGAAAGTGTTAGTCAGCCGGTCAGTGTTCTGTCATGAGATCTCAACTATATTGTTCGCGGTTGTGGTTGCTGAGTAAGTGCACTTACTCAACCGCTGTTGTTTTAATAGAGAAACATAGGCTATTGCGATTTGGAATTAGTACTAAAGGAATTCCACTGTTTATAATATTTTTTTGTTTTGTTTTACCAGTTTTTATAATGTAGACAGAGAGGGTGCATAAGTCTTTGGTATTAATTTACATAATAAAAAGCTTATAATAAATCAGAATACTAGATGAGTTCAAATAAATCATATGTATGAGTCCACATTCTATTGATTTGTGCTTAAAGTAGCAAAAATATTTTTAATCAGTTTAACCATTGTTTAGCATGTTGAAAATGTGACTAAGATTTCACTGACAATACCTGACTAAAATGCTCATACATTTCATTGACTAATACTTGACTAAACAAAAAGAGGACAAAGCTGACTAATTGCAACTAAAATGCACATTGAGTAAGACTGAATTAAATGGTTAAATAGTTAATTAATAATCTTATTGCTGAAATGTCAAGTTTCCATTGACTAAAATGTTGAGATTATTGGTTGACAAAAACTTGACTAAAAAAAACTAATAGGATAAGGTTGACTAAATATGAAAAAAAAAAAAAAAAAAAACTAACAAGGACATTTAACATGGGACTAACACTAAAATTGAAAATAGCTGACAAAATTAACACTACTTATTTGTATGTTTAAAAATATTTTAAACATTAATCTTATAAAAATCTTTATGCATTTGAATTTGTGCAGTGTAAATGCATTTATGGCACCTCAGCTTTCTTTAAACAGTCTGTGTAAATGCATCTAATGCCACTTCAGATGCAGCTTCTGTTTCCTCTGCAGTGGAAAGATGGAGTTTGTTAATACTGATTTCATTGGAATGGTAACAACTGTACAGTTTCCTGTTATTCTAACTGAATTAATTGAAACAGTGTAAGAATTTGATGTAAGACATGACACATTTAATAAGGTCAGGGGAATAAATGACCATTTAAGAAACAGTGGGAAATGACATCTGTTTTGTTATATACAGCAACTCCTTTTTAGTTGTTATGTCTTTCCAGTCACAGAGCACTTTATTTTGAGAGTTGCTTAAGTGAGAGAGTACCTGCAACTTTGTCCAGATTGGGGGAATTGTAATGTTTATTTTTTATGTAAATAATTTTTTTTTTTTTTTTTTTTTTTTTTTTTTGCACTGAAAGTTAGGTTTTTTTTGTTGTTTTTTTTTTTTTTTTGTTGTTGTTGTTTGTTTGTATATGCTGTCAGTGTAAATGATAGTTCTTAGACAGAAAATCGGAATATGGGTATCGGCAGGTCACACTTATAGAAAAATCGAAAATTGGAATCGGCCAAGAAAATTGCAGTCAGTGCATCTCTGCTTATCAAGTCAATTGTTCCTTTCTGACTGTAAGTTTGTCCACATCCCATTAATCTAAACTCTCACTGGTCGTCTTTTGTTGTCCAAAGTGTTATTTTGTGCAGGAGTGTGTGATGTGCAGCGGTTTAAGTGCTGCTATATCTTCGTGGTTGCCTTATCTAATGCTCTGCCATGACACTTTAGACACACGTTCTTCAGTTATCTTGACAGGCAAATGTAAGAGAACCTGTCTTCTGCGACAGTAACATTCATTCATTCATGGTTTATGCAAAGCAAGAAGAGGAAGGCAGCAGTAAAAAAAAATTCTTGCACAGGAATAAAGATACTATATGCCGTGCATTGAAATTCATTTCACAAAGCTTTTTTATGCAATATTTATGTATATATTAAATATTTAAGTTTTAAAATGGGCATTGTCCTGTTGCAAACTATTAGTTCCTTAGGTATTTATTTTACTTTGTTACATTATAGTCCGTTTTACTTGGCCTTTTAATTGTCTGTAACGTTATCAGATATGTGACCTTGGACCACAAAACCAGTCATAAGGGTCTTTTTTTATTTATTGAAATGTATACATCATCTGAAAGCTGAATAAATAAGCTTTGATGTATGGTTTGTTAGGATATGACAATATTTGACCAATATTATTTAAAAGTCTGGAATCTGAGGGTGCAAAAAAATCTAAATATTGAAAAAATGTCCTTTAAAATTGTCCAAATGAAGTTCTAAGCAAGGCATATTACTAATTAAAATTAAGTTTTGATATAGCACAGTAGCACTTTGCTATTTAAAACTGACCCTTCTGTAGTTACATTGTGTATTAAGACTGACAGAAAATGAAAAGTTGTGGTTTTCTAGGCCGATATGGCTAGGAACTATGCTCTCATTTTGGCGTAATAATCAAGGAACTTTGCTGCCGTACCATGGGTGCAGCAGGCACAATGATATTACGCAGTGCCTGAAAGTGACCGGCACTAAGTTTGTGTAGATGCAGAGTTGCAGCCGGCAGAGTTGACGGCGGTGTAATATCATTGTGCCTTTCAAAAACAGTGGAGTGTTCCTTCAAGACACATATGACATTACATACGTATCATCCCCATCCTTAATTTTGACTTTTAGACCAAGATATATCTATTGACTGAAGCTTTTTTGTGTGTTATTAAAGTTCTTTCTCTTTTTCACCAAACCTTTTTTTTTTTTTTTTTTTTCTCTCTGGGCATTGTTTGTAGCGTACATAACTTATGTTTCCTAGTATGGAACAAACATCCATGATTCTCACAGCAAGCCTCCTCTCCGCCTACTCTACCCCTCAACCCTTTGGGGGATGCTCCCCCTCTTTCTCTGTGCCAAAGCTTTCCCCCTGTGGTGCTCTTATTTCCTGACCTTGCCCTTTTTCTGTTGTCATCCTTTCTTGCCTCATTTTAGAGGCTTGGTTACCTCTATTCAACTAGCCACCAGATGGTATTCAAATTAGACCCCTTGCATGAAAGCAGAGTTTTTCCACGCTCTTGGGCTGGAGAGTGGGTGGGTTCACCCTGAAATAGTGACCCAGAGACCCCTGTGCTTCTCTTTCCGCTGTCTGTAAAGGAATCCAGAGACCAGGACTTACTCCATGGGCCAGTGCAGCCCAAAGAATTCTGTGTGTTTCTGGAAGAAACAAATCAAATGTGCTGCCTGTTTTTCAAAGAAGTTATGTTGAAAGAGTAACCACACAACTGCTGACAACCTAATGTTAGAGTTTAGTTGGGTTTTTATCCCTGAATGATGATTACAGTGAAAAAATGTGTTGGAGTTTTATGACACATTATATCAAGAGCACATTATTTTTACACTGTTCTCGTCTAAAAAGCAATATTTTGGTTTCTAAATCCTGCAAATCTTCCCCTAAATCAAGTTTTGGAGAACTTGATAGCTTCAGCACACTTTAACAATGTTAAAATACTATTTCGAATCCCTGTTTATTTTGCAGAGAGAATTTTACGTAAACAGTTTGTAGGTTGATTTAAGAACTGGCTCTCAGCATTGCACGTTGCTCAAGTAAGTGACATTCAAGGGTCAATCAATGGCGTGAGTTTGGAGCAGCATTCAGACTCTTCTGTTTGTCCATGCGATGGGAAAAACCTATTTGAAATTGGTCATTGTTTTGTGCAATTTTGTTTAAAGCCACACATGGCAAAGAAATTACACACCCAGGCAGGGTGGCCCATGGGTTTGTTTGCCCTTGGCAACATCATTCAAATGAGTTATAATATTAAAACCTCCATAGAAGCTCTGCAAAGACATGTGGTTACATTTTTAAAAGAAAGCACTAAAACTAGGGCCCTATGATTAAAATGGAATTTACTGCAAAATGCGGAATGTTTTAGAATTTGCTCAATTTTGGATGAATAAATCAAAAGTAGGTCAGTGCACTTAAATCATAATGCAATATGGCTAGCGCTGAGCGATACAGCAAAAAAATTAAATCTCAATTATTTTTATTTTATTTATTTTTTAACTTAAAACTTAAAAATGTAACTATAACATGATTCAAGTAACTTGTTCTTAATTAACCATCTAGTTACAGAAAATTCTGTTCCAAGTTTGCTACACATGAAGTTGGTTAACATGATGTAAATGTCCGACTAATCACTTAAATGTTAAATCTTTGCAGAAAAGATGCATGAACTACAGCTGCGTATATCCGCCGACATGCGGTTGGATCGTTCTTTTCTTTTTATTGTTATCTTATTGCATATTGTCAAACTGTCAAATTCTAACCAGGGCTTAACAATAAGGAGTGTCCGATGGCCCGGGGCCAGTGTGAAAGATGCTCGGGACAGTTGACAAATATGTCATTGGCCCGATCGGGCCACTGCCGCATCGTCACAAAAGTTTATCATTTGCACGTGTTTTTTAACCTTGATAATTTAACATATTAAGCGATCACAGAGATACACCTCTCTGGCGGACAAATAGCCTACAAAAGTATTAGCTTTGTAGCTTTAACAATGATCGATACATAATTTATACAGTGGAGGCAGATGCACCGATCGACTGGACATATTTCAACTGATCTCTTGTTCTGGGCTTGCACACGAACTGCCTGCAGTCTTCTTTCAAAATGTCATGTGTGTAGAAATATGATGAACTCTTTAGACATTTGTTAACAGAGGCCAAAGACGCTAAAGACAAAGGCAAAGAGAAAAAAATACTGTAGCAGCCAGACCAAGATCACGGTGCACAATGCACCAATTATTGTCCTAAATATTGAAACTGTGGTTTATGAAAATGTATCTGTGAGGGGAACTGACTGTTTACATTGCGTTTTCTTTTTATTTGCCCGTGTATTTAAAGTAGCGTTCATAAGCAGTAACCATAGAAACGTAATATCACACTTTTTCTATAAGCGCCATCTGCTGGCAAAGACTGAGTTTGCGCTCTTTCAGTCTGTCTGCTGTTTACCCTAAAGCATCTTTCCTTTTTAATAAAATATTAATAATAATACAAATGTTTTGAACAAACAAATAATGTTTGGACTTTAGTTAGGCTGATAGGTTTTGGTGTGGTATCGAAATTGGAATCGGGAATTGTACAATTTTATTTGGTATGTAAAATTTTGGTGTCATATAAGCTTATTTATTAAAATGAAAGTTAACATGAGTTAAAAACAATGATAGCAGCAACTATTTAAAAAAAAATTTTATGGTAGGGCCAGTGAAAATTTTGACCGGGCAAGTAAAAATTTGAACCACTGGCCCAACCAAAACATAAAATTTGAATTAATCTGTAAAATCTGAGCAATCACCCAGCCCTAGATATGGCCTATAGGTTCTGTGAATATTAAGCTGCAAAAATACTATTTAAATATATTTTTTGTGTGTCTCTGTGTGAATGAATGGCGCTGACACACGGTTTCATTTAGGGATAGGTGAAATCTTATAGTTTACGATATACTGGTAAAAATTTCCCCCACGATAAGAATTAGTCTTCCCGCAGTAATAACGATAAAGTCTAGTTGTTGACACATTTGTGTTTGCGACAGTGCGGAGTGACATGCTGAAGGCGGACGTGAAACTAGTATATCGCTAAATGAGGAGCTCAATCTGAAACTGGTTTGGTCAAAAACTGTAAAGTGGGGGAAAAAAAAAAAAAAAAAGGTCTGAGCCTTGAATAACGTTAACTGTACTAGTAGCAAGTGTGCGATGTAGTTTTGCATGTGTTTGAGCATGTTTACAAACTTGTTGTCCAACAGAGACATAATTTATTGACAAACTTTTTTTCTCCTAATTAATTTCATAACATAGTCAAGTGTCTGAAATAACCTTTTGTGATTGGCAGTGGTTTAACATCACATAATGAGGCTGAAATCATGCTATTTTATAGTATTATAAAGGCTGTGTCAATTAGCATTGCATTATAATGTGTGTATATATAGTATGTTTATTGTCTTCACGTTTCCTCAGTTAATATTTCTCTATCTGCGTTTTATTCAGCTACAGCGATCACTGGATTAGAGATTCCTGAAGCGTCGTCAGTACTATTACTTCTTCTATAACCCATATGTGGAGTTTCTGTGCAAGTGCGCCCTCCGGCTTCCAAATCAGAAAGAGCTTTATTGCCAAGTGTGTTTCACACACAAGGAATTCATCTTAATGTTAGGAGCTTTCAGTACAGAAAGTACAAACAATTTAATTCACATTCCAGTCAATTAAACAGTCATTACATAACGTGTGTGCTCAGTACTGCGTGTGTACACAAAATCTCTAGAACTGCTCTGAGAAACACTTACTGAGCGTTTTACTGTTTCTTTTGAACAATACTTATTTTTTCTTTCGAAATAGAAATACTATCTTCATATCATAGACAAACAGAAACTTAAAGGTCTTCACAGCAGTCAAAATAAAAGTTTGGTTTAACAGAAAAAAATCTGTAAAATTTATGGTAAAAAATTGCCAGCTGTGGTTGGCAGAATTTTATCATAAAAAATATGGGAGATACATCTTAGGTTTTACAGATTAAACTTAAATTTACATTGAAATACCTTAATTTCATTAATTAATGTAATGTTAACATACCAATATGGATGTACAGAGTTCTGTTTTGTACCTTTGTAAAACACTAATAACCACCAAAAGCATGTGGTGATGAGAAAGTCACATGATGAACCAAAACCCATCATAAGCAGCTTTTAAATACTAACATAGAAGGTGCACAGTGTCACACAAGCACTAAACACCATCATGGTAACACATGAAACTCAAATAATGCAATAAACTTGAATTTAACAACATCAGATGTAACATACAACCACAACGTATACAACTGATAAGCAAAAACGCAGGAAATTCTGGGAATGTCAACGTACAGTTATTCACTGTAAATTATAAGTTCTTTTTCACTTCCAATGTTCAATACCGTTTTTCACCATATATAGTATGGAGTTAATAAGATTTTACTGTAGCATTTTTTTACTATAGCATTTAAAATCACAGTCATTTTTTACAGTGTAGGGCCCTATGAAACGTTGCAGCTCTAGTTGTAATTCTTCTGATTTTAAGCTGGATTGTAACTATTAAAGTTTCACTTTCAGTGTAAGGAATTTGATGACATACCAATTGTCATTGCATCAAACAAAAGCTAAATGATTTTTATTCTCAGGGAATTTGGTAACACAGTGGGATTGTAACGTTAACATCATGAAGCTGAAGTCTGTTTATGTTCTGCCTTCCTCTGTGGTTCTGATTACCAAAGAATGTTTATAATCTGGGTCCAAAGTCTCATGGGAACCATCGACTCAACACCAGAACGCCTCTATTCCTGTCATGATTGAAGGAAGCATGTCTGAAACTGCTGGAAACTCTACCACAATGCTGCTTTTCATACCTCGGCGCTGCTTCATGCAGCGCATTACGCTACAACAATCTGATGATTGTTGTGTGTATACACATTTCGCATATTGTTGCGCACTTCGTGCGGTTTCTTTTTCACCGCTGAATGGAGTTTCCTGTCTACACTGTAGCTTTCTTCAAAACACTTGCGCATTTTGTCTGCGGATTAGGCTGTGGTTTTGTGAGGGTCTCTTTCAACGCAGCTCTGACAGATGACCTATTGAAATCACTATAGAACTGTCTGCCTGTTGCCAGGGCAACACTAGCTCGCTTCTGCTTTTTATGCGCTCACGTGACTGGCCGTTGACGTCATTGGGGGAGGGACGCTGCCAGAGTTTGGTCCACTCTTGACTGCATAGGGCTTCGAAGAATCTTGAGGACTTGTTGAATTGAAACAGTTAGTCTTAGTCTTGGTGGTCTCTGCTTGTAGCTAACAGCATCATCCTCATCGTCAGGTATAAATAGCTGGGTTATGGACTTTTGAAGGCTGTGGATTGCAGGGGAAAATAGAAATTGAAAAAGAGGTAAGTTATATACTACTTATTTGTCATTTGTAGGAACACCCAGTGTTTTTTGAATTGACTATTTTAGCATGTGATATCACAGAAGAGGTGAGATTTTATTGGTTCGGCTATGCTAGATGTCATTGTGATCATTCGTGCACAGCTGTTGCATGCTCTCTCACTCCTTCACAAGCTAACAGCGCGGTGGGGGTCTATGAATAGGAGAAAGGATGTAGTTAACTGTTCCCTTTCTATCATTCACTCGATAAACTCCCCCGTACACACAGATTGTCTCCTCCAATGTTTCCCTGCTCTTTCAGATCCTATTCATCTCATGTTATCGGTTTGTTTGTGGACAGGCAGAATGGATTTCACTGAGAGAGTCCAGTTATCTCTCCACCACCAGCTCTGAATTGTGTCATATTGTCATAGCGGAAACAGCTACATCAGAGAACCTCATGGGAAAGGATGAGAGATGAGGGAGCTGGCATAATCTGTCCAAATTCTTCCTCTATTCTTCCCCAACTTTTCATTTTCACCTTCCCCCACACTTTCACTCCTCGCTTAACTCATGCATGTGGGTGAGCGTGTGCGTTAAGAATGCTCTCTCTGAGGAGACGCACTTGCACTGAATACCAGAATAGCCCCATCCCCCCTGTCGCATTGAACGTGGGTGGAGGGTGATCTATGGCAGGAAGAAAACATTTATTGCTAATTGCTGGAGTTTTTTGAAGGCTCAACGGTTGGCTTTATTCAAAAATAGTTGTTATCAACCCAAGAAGAGCTCATGTCAGAGAGATTTCTAGCAGCTTTCTCCACTCCTAATGAAAGGACCATCGTATACGTCATTAGCTAATTTACCAACAGCTAATTTAATGTAACAGCTTACCTGAGGAGCAAGACCTGAAGCGACTCTGTGCTCGCCTTGACTCCTGTTGTGAGACATATTGGTTATTAGACATTAGCGGGTCCCTGTAGTGATGTGGCAGCATTTCCTATACGCACACTCGTGCACACGGCCTACTGGTAGTTCAGAAACACATGGCACTGAAGACAAACACACTCCTGCGTTGGAGGCCTGCTGGCTGTAGGGATGAGAGACACTGCTGGCAGCTTGTTCGGCATGGCCCACGTGTGTGGGAGGAGATTATCCTCGCCGCAACCAGTGCTATTGTGTGTTATCAGCCCTGTCTGTTATTACAGCGTCTGTCTGTGTGGGTGTGTACGTAGTGTGTAGGATGTGCTTGTGTGTTGTGTGTATCTCTTAAATGGCTTAAATACGCAGCGTGCCGAATTGACATGATTTTATTTTTTTCATTATCAAGCTAAGTGTTGTTTTAATAGCATTCTCAAAGTCGGTATCATTCTGATAAGCACTTAAAGGGATAACCAAAAATGGAAATTCTGTTATTAATTACTCGCCCTCATGACGTTCCAAACCCCTAAGACCTTTGTTCATCTTCGGAACACAAATTAAGATATATTTGACATCAGCGGTTCAACCTTAATTTTATGAATCTACGAGAATACTTTTTGTACACAAAGAAAACACAAATAACAGGCCTCATTCTTGAAACATTTCGAACTTTCGAATTCCTGAAAATGTTTGTATTTTCAAAATGTTAGTTGGTATGAAAGAAATATACACCTGCTCCCTACTACATGTAAATGGTGCATAAAAGGTTCTGTGTTCTTTTTGGCAAACTAATGACACTGAATTTTGATGCAGTGCATAATAATTGCAATTTATTTATTTATTTTTTTTTTTTTTTGTAGTTGAATTGATAACTGTAAAATGCAGCGCTTGTCCTTGCCACTATTTACCCAACCATAAATAGAGGATGGGCGGGACAAATACCGCCCAACCATCCTACTTGTGCAGCGACTGCCTACAACAATGGAGAAGTCCATATTACTGGTTACTGCTTTTTTATATTTAGTATAATTCTTAAAAAACGAGGTACTAGTAATACGCTGTCACAGTGGATATTCCAAATCAAAACAACTAAAGCATCTCAGCTGTAAAAAATGCTGTGCCACCAAAGCATTTTAAAGTGTCACCAGCTGGTCATTTTAAGAAGAGCGCCTGACATTTTTTCAGCTGGTTAAAAACTCTTTAGTGGGCACATGTTATTGAATATTTATTGTTAGGCATATGGCCTATTTGTCTTTTTTGCATTTATGCAATACACTGGAGCCAAGTAGACCAACACTTTCCAAAACATTCCCTGACACGCAATTTGCGTAGCTGTAATTAATAGGCGGGGATTATGCTAATTGTGAATGAGCGTGTGTGAGCGCCCTGTTTACAAATGATTGGAATTCATTAACATACATGTTTTACTATCAAATCAGACATTTATGAAGCGTTTGTGAATCTGGAAGAGAGTTTTCAGGAAGGTCTGTTTTATGTGCAAATTGCTCAGAATTTACTCATATTTACTCAAGTTTCATGAATGAGGCACAATGACTATTCAACAATTTCTTCTCTTCCGTGTCAGTCTCTGTCGTGCCTTCAGAAGAGAAGCGGCCATTCTAATGTAGAACCCGGATGCACTTCGCATTGTGGTACTCTCATGAATGCACATCGAAGAGTGACATGGAAAAGAAGAAATTGTTGAATAAAGATGTAATTTTTGTTTTCTTTGCATGCAAAAAGTATTCTTGTAGCTTCATAAAATTAAGGTTGAACCACTGATGTCACATGGACCGTTTAACGATGTCCTCACTACCTTTCTGGGCCTTGAATGAGGTAGTTGCGTTGCTGTCTATGCAGGGTCAGAAGGCTCTCGGATTTCATCAAAAATATCTTATTTTTTTCTGAAGATGAACAAAGGCCCTACAGGTTTGTCACAACATGAAGGTGAGTAATTAATGACAGAATTTAAATTTTTGGGTAAACTATCCCTTTAATGCCATACTTTATGTATCTCAAACCTACGCTACTAGTGTTTACTAAAGCACTCTTTAGTTTTCAAGAACAAAACTAAGTAAAATCAATTTTCCCATTTCAGGGCTCAGTGAAATGAGTTTTCTATTGCGAGTACAGTTGCATGTGCTAAAAGGAGTCTAGTTAAAGGCATAGTTTACTAGTGATCGACTGATATTGATGGTTTTTTTTGTGCCTGATATGCAGAGCCGATATTTATTTACTGTTATAAAGTAAATAAATGACTGAGTGACGCAAGTCCATACTTCAATTTTCACATTACAACAATAAAAAAAACTTTTTATAATTTTTTTTTTTTATTTATAAAATGCATCAGCTGCAACACTAAGCAAAACAAATGTAGAATGTCTTATGTTTTCAAATGGAAAAAATAAATAAAGACAGGAGTCATATCAACTTCATTTTAAACTACAGATTTAGTAGGTTTACAAGCTGTTTAATATAAAGAGTGAAGAACAGCTCACTGGATAATGTTAATTCACTGAATAATATTCTCTGAAATATTGGAATATAACAAACAAAAAATCGTATTTTATTGCATTTCTAAACTGGTATGTTATATCAGAATCACTAATATTTTGTTGTTCTAGATTCTGACAAAGCGCTATTTACACAGAACTATACTCAAACTGAGATCGCACCTGGAGATAATAAATAAATAATTTCCATAGAGTTGTATATTTTTAGATGTGTATTAGTAAAATAATGGTTATGTAGTAAATGTTAATTTAGGTATATTTAGGGTGTCTTAAACAAGTAAATCTTGTTAAAAGTTACATGTGGTGGCTGTGCTGGAACATTTCCTGAGCATCAACCCGGTGAGTGAACAGCAAAATAAAAGAAACTTCATGAGACTAATGATATACGCAACAGAGAGAATTAAATTAAGTGCTTTTATTTCCAACATGTGCTCATTCATGGCTGTATATTATTTAATTGAGACAAATTTACGTGTTTATTAGGACGGATTATTTTAGTTCATCTATGTCTTAGATCCAAACCTGCATAAACTAGCTATATATCAGGCATTTATGTAACACATCTAATGTGCATTAATGGCTGTTATGTTAAATAAAGTTTACTAATTACAGCTAAGCAAGTGCTATACCTATGCATGCCGTTGTTGTTGTCTCGTCTCCCCTCAGATGCGCTGAAATGGTGATCCTGCCGTTTGATAATTATCAAAACACCCACAAGATGGTGGCGTGTATCGGCGAATCCGATATTATATTACAGATAACCGATTATGGTAAAATGTTTAAATATCAGGAAAAATATCGGTAAATCGATATATCGGTCGATCTCTATAGTTTACCTAAAAGTAAAAATTGTCATCATTTACTCACCCTAATTAACTTGCCCAACCTGTATCAATTTATTTCTTCTGTTAAACATAAAAAAAAGATATTTTGAGGAACACTGGTAACCAAACATGTTGATGGTAGCTGTTGGCTTTGATTGTATGGGAAACAAAAATTATGATGAAAGTCAGTAGTTACCAGCAACTGTTTGGTTACCAGCATTTTTCGAATCATCATCAAGCCAGCAGCTGTTTACCCTGTTGCTTGGTAACGGCGACGCAGGAGAAGGCAAATTGCATAGCATTGCTCTCTTCACTTTATTTATCTTCGTTTTTAAACCGAAGGTTTTGTTTCTAAAGCTGCAGTACAAAACGGCACTTATGTCTGTTTTACAAATGTACTGCAAATGCTCTAAAGAACCATAAAGGCGAACAGAAATTAGATATAGCTCACTGCTTGCAGCGTATCAGTCACGCTCGTCAGGAAAGTGAGTGAAATACACACACACAAACACACATTTTTATCAAATAATGCATCAATAACGGTTCACTTCTGCATTTTGGTATGATTGCGTTCACTTGAACCGTAGCCCAGACCACCTCTTTTAAGCAGACTCCCGGGTATGCTCCAAAAGTGCTAGTGTGAAAGCACCCTCTAATAATTTTTCATTTGCGCTCTGCAGTTTTCCTCTATTCACTGTCACTGGAGCCACTTTATGTAACTTTATGTAAGTGGCTCCAGCCAAAAGTGCAAGTTATTGGTTGGCCAGTTTTATTTTAAGTCCAGTAGGATATATTAAATTGAAATATGGAATATATTAGAATACTTCTTCATAAAAAATAAATATATAAATACCTGCATAAATAAATCTCATGCTTCAACGGCATGTGAATGCCTGAACAAATGTTTTAACAGCCATTTCTTCAAACGTAAATGTTTATCATGCTAAATTTTTGCAATGAACGTTCGTCTAGGTGTGAACAAGTCTTTACTTACTGTTTAGTAGATACTTTTAATTCAAAGTGACTTTTAGTTAGATATCTGCACTAATCTGCATTAACTTGAACCTAACCTAATCGAAACCTGATCGAAACTTTAAAACTTTAAATCACTCACTCTTGTTTACTTTCTTTGTCTGCTGATTCTTACAGCTTTCGGTCAGTTTATTTTAAGTTCTCTCTATTAACAAACCATTAACTACGACTTTTGCACAATAAACTCCTAATTAATAGTCAATAAGGTAGTTGTTAGGTTTAGGTATTGGGAAGGATTAGGGATGTAGAATATGGTCATGCAAAATATGTGCTTTATAAGTACTAATAAACAGCCAATATGTTAGTAATAGACATGCTAATAAGCAACTAGTTAATAGTGAGAATTGGTCCCTACACTATATTATTACCCAGCTTTCTTTCAAAGAGTGTATCTGTGTGTTTACACAAAATAAGTTCAGATGATTTTAAGAGTAATAATATTTTATTTGTAATAACCTGACCTATTGCAGTCTGAGCTAAAACTAAACTAATGTTTGTTGTATTCTGTCAAGCTTAGGTTTGGTGGCAGATTCCTACTTGTTAAACACTAATTGTAGGGTTGAAAAACAAGCCATGTTGCCTGTGACGGGCGCTTTCACAACCACTCACTGTTAGAGAATATCTAGTGTTTTAATGATTGGTCATTTCTGCTACTCGTATGTCTTGAGTAATATTGTTCTTATGCAACTCTCACTATGCAGCTTGTTTAAACTTGCAGGGAAGTTCTTATTTTAGTTTGGACTGTTCCCAGGCTCTGTAAGGAACTGGTTACAACTTCGTTGTCCATTCTTAAAATGTGAAATTGAGGGAAAAGGCCTAAGGCATCACTGGCATTTAAAGAATCTGACTATTTAAGAATCATAAAGAATTTAACCAGTATAGAATATACAGCCTGACAGGATAGCAGAAAAAAGATATTTTCTTCTGTGCTACTTATACAGTAATTGTGTGAATTTGTAACCTAAGAAAGTTCCTCATATCTTTGTGCTACAGGTGTTGCTTAAATAAAAGAGTAAAAAGAAGTTCAGACTTCAGGAGAAGTTAAAAGAATTGTAGGCTAATGTTTCTGCTAATTCTTGTTTCTTGTTTACTAGTTTTCAGAGTTTGAAGGAACTATTACAGTGAACCTGACTACACTTCTGTATAATATCTGAATATCAAGATACTGAATATCTTGTTTACATTGTGTCTACACTTTGCAAAAGTGCAGAACTCAGTAAGCTTTAATTAAATAAATGCCTTTGAATGTCATAACCCATTTAAACCCACCGGCAAAGTTTATAGTTGTCATTTTCTTTTGTAAAATTTTTCTAGATGCTATCCATGTTTTATTTCTCAATGAGATGCATGCAAACAACCAGATAAAGGATTAAGAAAAAAACAGGTATTAACTTCCTTCCTGTCATGAGGCTGTCAACTTCATGCCGAAGGCAAACCCTCCCAAAAAAAGATAATTTTCATGTTACTCATAAGTATTTTTTGTTGACATGTATCAGCATAATCATTAATGTCTCTAGAATTATCCAAACAAAACAAATCTTACAAGAGATCTATAGTTTTTTGTATACTTAGTCGAAAGTCCAAGCGGCAACTATAGTTGCTGGTGGGCAAATTACTTGTCAGTACATATATCATGAGCAAATGGGGTATACTGTGCTAATAGGTTACTAAATCAAGGTTATCGTCTTTTTTTAGTGCTTTTTGGGAGAAGAGAGATAGAAAAGGGGAGTGGGGAGGACACGTATGACATAACTTCCCATTCTGAATGTCTTTTGAAAGAAATAGTCTGTGTGCATTATGTATGTATTTATTTACTTATTTATTTAATTCATTCATTCATTTTTTGCTTATATAGATGTCTTTTTTTTTTTTCTTCATTTTATTATTTTTTTTTTTTTTTTTTTTTTTTTTTTTTATTTACCTTTTTGATACACAATGCCCTGTTGGGACAACTTAATGGCTGCACTTTGTTCTGCACTGTTCCACCACTTTAAAACAAATGGGTATGTTGTTTGTTGTGTTTTCATATTCAAGAGATTATAAGCTAGATGCAGTTTTTTAGGGTTTGCATTGAATGTTTTTCAAATGTAATGCGTAATAATTTGGCTTATGAATAAAGATTGATCTGTTGAAAGAAGTAATTTTGAGTTAGATGCCAAATCTTCTCCTCCCATTCAAATTTGACATTGAAGGAGTGCATACAACATGTTTGCCCACCGGCAACTATAGTTGCCACACATTCAAATACAATTTTCAAGAAAAAAAAAAACAAAAAAACCTGTGGAAAATAAATGCAGAACATGTTCAAATAGGACACTGTTAACATGACTATGCATGAAACCTTTCAGAAAAATTTGGAAATGCGTAGAAGTAGCACTGATATGTATGGGATTGGTTACCCTGATAAACTGTGCGATTACTGACAAATATTTGACAGCTATGTAAGAGTTTTTTTTTAGTTGTGTAATCACACCGTTGACTTCCTCCAATATATATATGTATATATAAGTGCATTAATAGAATGGACATATTTTATTGGCTTGATGTCTTGGTTTTTACTAGGTAATACCACAAATTTGCTTACAATATCATTTTTGCAAATTCCCATAATGACATGCCTTCACAAAAGATCCTGGAGTGGGGTTTTGCACTCCTAGTCTTTAGGTTGTGTATATGTATGTGTCTCTGCTCTGAACTTTGTTAGTGTGTCTACTGTTTCCATTTCAGTTCCCTTTCAGTTGCTGAAAGTGAAAAAAGCTGCACTCTGTCAAATATCTTGGATTTGCTCTCAGTTTGAAACAAATAGGAGTCATTTTTTGCCCTGTTTGTGTCCGGCTCATTCTCTGCAGGGCACCTCATGTCAGAAAATATCCTCCACCATGCTGAGAGCTGGACACAGCTGCTCTTGTTTTGTTATGCTCTTGAGTGTTGCACACTGCTTTTTTTTCTCCCATACATTTTGTACATTTCCTGTAGAGATGCTTTATTTGTAGAAATATGTTGTTTTATGCCTGTTGCTATATCTTTTAAGTAGATGTTTTTCTATTGTTGTCTTTTTTGCCCTCAAAGATAAAGATAAAGCCTAATCTAGAGAAAACTGAAATGATTAAATTATACCTTTGTTAATGCCTTATTTCTGTTAGTTCTTACATCAAATGCATTGCCATTGCTAAAAATACAGTTCTCAGAAATCTTGGAAACGGATACTGTTGCGTTCCTCCTTAGTTTGCACTATTTATGATGTGTTAGTTGGAAGTGTTAATAGTCATTCTGTTTGTTTCCTTGGCTCTCCTCTCTCTGTGGGAAACTTTTTTTTTTTCCCTGCACTATTGTTTATTTGTTGGCACGCCAACATGAAATGCCTGTTATTATATTAGTCATTCTTGAGGCTGGTTCCTTGGTTTCTGTTCCCTTTTCTTAAATGTGGTCCCACAGTCTTTTTCTGAGCTCCAACCCCCCCTTCTCCCCCCAAAATCTGCCCTTGATCGATTATAAAAATACTCATGGAAGGAAATCCAGCCAGGCTCCTAGTTTAGACTGGTTGTGTGTAGTAATGGGTAATGAGGGCAAGGCCTGTACTGCTGGACAGCACTGTGAGACAGAATGAGTCCCAGTTCCCCTTTGCATGCACACAACTAGATGGTTCGGCTGCAGAAGTTCTTGGGTTTGACCTGTATGTTTTCTTACAGGTTGTCCTGATATGATTTTGCAGACAGTATTAATAGAGAATTTAGCTTAATGATAAGTGATGTGCTAAAACCTCCATCTATCATACTGCATTTAGGATCCTATCAAGTTATTTCGAGCATCTGTTTTCAGTATTCGTTCATGTTCAAAAGTCAGCTCACCTGAGTATGTGTAAACCCTTCTATGAGATGTAGTACTGGACATAAGTGAAATGAACCATGTGCAAGAGATTGCTGAACTTTGTTCCTCTAATGCAGTGACTGTGCAGTAATGAAGGATGAATGTGAGCACAATGAGTGATTTGAAACGTTAGAATAGTAAAGGTGACTACACCAGTAAGGTTGTCATCACAGCAGATCATTATTGTCAGCCTTGGTCATGTCACCCAGACAATTCAGGAGGAAAAATGAAATGTGGGAGACTCAGGACAGCTTTGCACTCATGCCAGACTAGGTCAGGATATACTGTGAAACAAGAAATTGTTTCCTTTCAGGAGAGAATGGTTTCCTGTTTAACCTTTGGTGTTTTGCAGGTTCCTTCTGATCACACAAATCAGCACTCAAGGGGAACCCTGGGTATTAAGACTTGATGATGTAAATGATGTCTCTTACTGAAATGTGTTGTAGAAAACCCATGAAAGATTTACATCATTTAAAAAATCCACAATGGACTATGGGGGGTGCCATCATTTTGACTACGTAGAACTGTTGCACTGGGTGAGCTGCTGGCACTGAGCTACGCTATTTTTACAGCAACACAACTCTGATAATAAAATACTGATACGATGACCACAGCTACTAAAAGAGTTTACAGGTAGCGATGGATGTAAGCATAGGTGTAAACCAAATGCTGTACCATTGATTTTCCCCACAAAGAGTCTAAATGCATCTGGATATTTAGTGAAATCTGCACTGAGAAACTCCTTCAGTGGCTGTGGTGTCATGAAGAGCATCGGCATGTTTACATCATTTGTAAGCTCTTTCAGTTGCTGTGGTCTACTAAAAGCCTCAAAGGCATCAGCGCTAAAGTGGAGAGAACACAGATGTGGGCCTTTTATTCGTCAGAAGTTTTATTCGTCCATAGACATCTTCCCATTGTTTTCTCCTCTTCTTATCGCTAGGAAAGCAGTTAAGACTTACATCACTGCTTGTTGCCCTTTGACTAAAAATTACAACCAAAAGCCGCAAGTACAAATCGTATTTGTATTTTATTTTCCAAGTTGTGTATTCTGAGTTGTGTTGAGGTAAAAATAGCAACAGTAGCTCACAGAATGCAACCACTCCATGTAATCAATAGTCTGAAATATGTATAAATGTGGATTTTTAAAAATAATGTTCATCTTTCATAAGTTTTCTGCTGCGTATTTTAGTAAGAGACATTTACATTATATTACGCCATACAAGTATTAATACCCAGGCTTCCCTTTAAGTCCTGTCCATGTCATCAACAATTGACCTATTGATAAGCCCCTCCCCTCACACGCAGATGACCCAATGGCAGTCGAGTATCAGTTGCATTGGAACCGGAGCTCGGACATCTTTGGGTTTCAGTGCCGTTGAGAAACATTGGAAGATCTGAAGCTCACCTCGGTTTGATGGTGTTTATGCCACAAAAATAATAAAACAATGTGCCTGGGGCACTTGTAACACTGATTCCAGGTATCCTGAGAGGATTGGCAATAGTATTTATTTTATTCTATTTCCTGAACCCAAACAAAACAGAGCAAAATGTCCGTAATAATTAAATTCTAATCCCAATGAAGATGAAAACATTTTCATTGGTTGCCATACTCTCATTAAGTTACAATTTTCATCTGCTCAAGCAGAACGTTAATGTCATCTTGTGGTATCTCTGGCTAAAACTAGCTAACGTTACATTTAGTGAGTCCATGCTAACGTACAAACCTAAATAGCTAACGTGTACAGTGTAGGTCTAAAACACATAAATGAAGGTCTACATTTCAGTGCCACTCTGTATTAAAATGAACAGGTGTAAATTAATCGTACCCTGCAATACGTGAACAGTGTTGATCCTGCATGTTGTCATCTGCAAATGTGACGAACGTAACGAGGCCTATCCTGCTTGCATGGTGATCTGTAAACCCTCGCTTCCAAATTAATCGAGTTACCCACCATATTTATTTTGAAATCTTTTATATATCCATCCATGGCATATTTAATTTCCACCTGAATTGTGGCCCTTCTGTCTCCAAAATTGTTCAAAAACATCTTGTGACAAGGTTTTCACACTGCCAGCTGCCATTGCATTACATCATTGCTAGCAGAATGTGTTTTATCATCTAGATTGTAAAAAGGGTGTTGGCTAGCACACGCAGCGTCCTCTACCTGAGACCTACTTTGACTGGTAAGCACCTGAGAGGCAGATACTACCAATGAAAACAAAGTCAGCATGGAGAGCGGAAAGTATGCGTTCTGCAGCTGGAAATACAGTCATTATTTTGAGTTTATTTCTGTCAAATGCAATGCAAGAACATTATTGTGCATTGTCAATTAGAGGGGAAGAAAACCTTTTTAACCGTGAAAAACTCCATATTCAATTTAAAACACAAGCACAGCACATTGAAACTTCTTGAGAATGTACCGGGCGCGGAGAGCAACGCATCAACTTCTGTTGTCTTCACAGGAGTCTCTGACCGTCTGTACCCGCACTCACCCATCAAGTCTTGTCCCGCGCCGCTCTGTTGCGTCGAGTCCAGCGGGAGTGCAGGTCTCTAATCCACTGGCATCGACGCAACAGAGAGCGGGGTGGGACAAGACTTGATGGCCAAGTGCGGGCGGGCAGAGACTCGTGTGTGCGGGAGGCAATAGAATAAAATGATTTGCGGGACTCCCGCGAAATAGTAATATCTAAACATAAAATATCTAAAAGAGATGAATTGCTACTCATGTATTGCACGAAAGCAACGAGAACAACTAATATAAAACAAAAACGATTAACATGCGTAAGCATAGGCAGAGTTTCTATTCATAACACAAGTTTGCAGTGTTGAACAGTGTTGATTTCTAGAATGCAATGGACAATCAGAGAATCCACACACCGCTCAAAATGCCGTGCATTCTGCAACCACGCATGCAGCAGCCTATTGCTTTTGGTAAAAAATAACAGTGGTTTGTGAATGATGATGCTTTAATAACAAATATATTGTCAGCAGTGTTTATGCTGGGATGTTAGACAACACACAAACTTAATATTTCACATAAATTTTGTGGACGTACAGGGGGGAAAAAAAGTATTGTGACTAGTCATGTAACTAATTACTTTTTAAATAAAATAATCAGAACAGTAATTTGATTACTTTTAACAGGAGTAATCAGTAATTTAAATAAATTTTCAAAGTATCTTGCCCAACACTGCCCACGGTCAGGGAAATCCTGGAAATAAATTTTAAAGGGATAGTTCACCTGCATGTGGCCTTGAACATAGGTAGAAGTTGTGTTGCTGTCTATGCATAGTCAGAAAGCTCTCAGATTTCATCAAAAATATCTTCATTTGTGTTTTAAATATGCACAAAGGTCTTACAGGATTGGAACAACAATAATTAATGACAGAACTTTCATTTTTGGGTGAACAATCCCTTTAAGGTTGTTTTTTTTTATTTCAGGCCTTGGAAAAGTATATGAATGTCAAGTTTTCTAGTTATGCTGAAGTATTAATTTGGTTTTTGTGAAATCCTTGTCCACCAATCATGAACAACTGGAAAAGTCATGGATTCACTGGTGCAGAAAAACTTAAAACTTGAAATTACAAAATGTCAAGAGGCTGAAAGCAACCAACAGTGTGGTCAACAAAGATCAGCCTCTTAGACAGTGTTCAGCAAGAGCTTAATCAGATTATTTTCTCTGTCATTAGCAAATTACCACCCAGATCGAGGGCCTTATTTTTTGAAGCTCTGCTTTCATGCTGCCGAAATGAATAATTGTAGCCATTATACACTGTTTCAAGAAGGGAAAACAGGATGTTGTTCCCCCCAGTGCCCTGCAGGGTTATTTTAATAGTATGCATTAGGATGTCACGATACTCAATATAATATCGAACCGTTCGGTACGACATCCAAGGTTCAATACGCGCTTGTGAATTGTGGTTTTTCGGCTTCGCATTTAAATAATTTCCTTGTTTTATTTCTCTCGTAATTTGCTGTGTGTGCCCGTGATTTCACATGCTGAAATGAGGAAACGCCTCCCGTTTATATTTGAAAAAGCAGAGCATCTTCCCTTCTAATGAACTGCAATAAGCCTTTCTAAACCTGTTGTCCAACAAAAGAGAACATTATATCAGTCGAGTGTTTGAAATAACTTACTTTAGTGATCTGATGTGGCTTCTTATCATAGAATGAGGCAGACAATATATTCTATACTGTATGTCGATTAGCAATGGCCTACAAATATACTTAATCATTATGAAAATACCCAAGATGGTTCGAAGAACACAGATAATATTGCAAACGAGTGTTTAATGTCCTTACATTTGATAATTCAAAACGTTTAACGTTATATATTTTTTTTATTCAGTTACAGCAATAGTGATGCCTTTATCCATATTAGAGATTTCCTAGCTGGAACGTCATCAGTGTTATCTCTTTGACGCATATATGCAGATTTTCTGCACGAGGGCACCCTCTGGCGTCCAATATGAAGGAAAGCCATCCTATTTTGCGTAAAAATTATACCTCAAAACATATATTAAACAGACATATAATAATCCATGCAATTTCCAGTGTACAGAGGTTTACAGGAGTATTTTGTTAATTAGATGCAAAAAAAAAAAACATGCACACACACACACAAGCTATCAGAACCGAACTGAAAACCGTGGTTAAAAACTGAGGTACGTATTGAACCATGGACTAACTGTATTGTTGCATCCTTAGTATATATACTGTCATAGTATTTATTAATCATTTGAATCATTTTCACTTTACATTTCCGTTAGCAATTATCTGTTAGTAATTTTAAGTAATTTAATTTTGAAAAATGTAAAATTGTACATTTTTAATATATTAAATGTATATCTGATATTTGTTTTTTGTTTTGTTTTTTTTTCAATTTAAGCTTTTTTCAATTAGTGAAAACGATTTTAATTTAAGGTTTAATTAACAATAAAAACATTAGCACCCTATTAGATATTTTTGCCTTTTCTTGGCTGTCTTAATTAGACCCTAACAAATTGTTGTTAGCTTAGATCTAGCTGAGATGTGTTTCTTCTCCACTATAAAAGTGGTAGATTGAGGTGTGACTAAGGCTCAGCAATGAGCTGCCTGAACGGTCTTTCCCCAAACATTTTACTGGCTAATGATTTGAAGATTACGATTTGAGTATTGGTAGCAACGATCAGAAATTCAAGTTTCCCTGTGCAACACTTTCATTGTATAATTGGTCTCCTCTCTCCAAATGACTGTAAATCCAGATATTTTAAGGAAATCCGTTTAGAGCAGCAGTGTTCCGTCTAGAGGTGCAAACATCTGTAGTCTCATTGATTTATTGTTTTCTCTGCTAACCAATGCTGCATGGAGTGTCTGTTTCCATAGCAACATGGCAAGAGGTCACAGAGATTCATTATTGTACATGAAGACAGCATTGCTAACTGCGTTGTAATTAAGCCCCAGTCTGTCCTCTGTGTTTAAATTGATGTTCAATTTAATCAGCAGGGTTAATGCTGGATGCTTAATACATGCCTGTCAGCCATGACACCTCTTAGCTGAAAACTATTTCGCAGCACATGACATATAAAAAGAATGTTGTGAATGTAGTTGATAGCTAATACAGTGTGACCTCAGCAGCTGCTTTCCTTGTCAGTTTGCAGTTAAAGATAGATTAAATGCGTATAACACTGTAAATATTCCGTTCCAGAGATACAATCGACTGTTTCAGTCTTGAGTCACATGAGAGAGTTCAGAACGCAGAGTCCAAACAAGAAGCCCTTGAGTTGTTATTCTGTGTTTACCGCTAATGGCCTCTATCATTAGACTGAATGGCCAGGTTCCTGGGCAGACACAGTGATTCAATAGGGAATTTGCTTCTTGTCTGCTGTTATATGTAGTTAAAGAACAAATTGGTTGTTCTGATTATATCCACATCCTCATTCCAGCCCTTCCATTTGCTTTTATTCTTGTTCTATGTTCAATGTTTAAGTACCGTGTAGTACAAATATCATAAGTCAAATTAAAAAGGTGTGTCTGGGTTTTGCCTGAAGGGGTTAATGAAGTATTTTACAAAGCATCCTTTGTTTCCCAACATAAATGTCAGTACCCGTTCTAGAATTACTCAATACTGTAAAATTCATAATAATAATGTGTATGTACATGTATATATACATACATGCATACAGACATGCATAGATGCTTGTGTGTGTGTGCTTGATTTATCTTGCATGTAAAATAACCAGACAGTATTTGTTGTTACATGTCATTATGTTACCAAGTAATAGGTTGGCGTGCAACAAAGTCAGTAAATAATAGTTTAAATAGCATAGCATTTGTCACAGGCACGGCACAAGCAGACACACAAAAGCTGTTGCTCTCAGTGCTCCTGTGTTTTATTCTCTCCCTTTCCTCTGTATTTTTTTTTCACTAACTAGTTTGTCTAACATTTAAAAAGGGATGTTTATATGATTTAAATGTTAGTCTTATTGTTGAACAGATTTATATTTTCTTAATCACATTTTGTGTAAAGCTGCATTTTCATGTACATTGTTAGTGTCATAAGTGTAGGGCTCTATGAAATCTGTTGTATTTTTTTCCCCCAATTCCATTTAGTTTTTTTTTTTTTTTTTTTCTCAGAATTTTTTTTTTTTTTTTTTTTTTTTTTTTTTTTTTTGTAATTTTTCGGTACTCTGTTTTAATGGTTAAAATAACAAATATTAATCAAAAAGCATGTCTAATTAATTGAAATAATGAAACGTAAACATTTAACAGCAGTTTATTTATAATAATAGTTTATATAAAGGTTTAAACAATTACACTTAAGTCTCCATGAAAATATATATATATTTTTTTCAATTCAGTTTTATTTTTAATTTTTTTGATTCCATTTTAATGATTTTATTAAGTTTTAATAATCAGAAACCTCTCTAATTGATTAATTTTATTAAAAAGGTTTTTTGTTTTATTATTGTATTATAATTTTACAGAAATACGGTGTATTTACAATTTTCTGTTACGTAAATATTTCTTAAATAACATTTTAATAATTTTAGTAGTAGTAGTAGTAGTAGTAGTACTATCATGACATTAAGTAATATATTTCTGTTACAGTTTCTTCAAGTTAAACCAAACTTTATTTTGATGGGTTGCTGTGAAGACCTTTTAAGTTTCTGTTTGTATATGATATGATGTTTGTTCTCACAAGGAATGGTTACCGATACCACTCATGTGCACCATTAATTCATACAGAGACATGCAGAACATGCAGCATTCATATTTTGTAATATTCACAGACACGCATTAAATCTATTCCATGACATTCCACATTATACAGTAAATTCCGTTTTTATGACTGGATTCTGTGATTCCGTCCACGTTTTCTGCATTGCGGAATGGCCCTATAAGTGTGTGTAATCTAAATATATTTCCATTTATATCCCATATATATATTCATAAGTATGATTTGTTTAGAAAACTTTTTCAAATACAAAAAAGTGTTTGTCCAGCATGACTGCCATCAGTAGACATGATTGATTGGATGATTCAAAATGGTTTATAAACTAGTAGCATATTATCTGTAAACTAGGGAATTTATGAAGTGTAACCAAGCACTGGATTAGAGAAAAATGCTAATGTCAAGTTTATTTCACACACATATTTCAGGAGAATAAAAATTATTACAGAAGCTGCATTTTTTTTTTTTTTTCTCACACTCTAAGAGATTTCCTGTATTCTGTGCTCTAATTCAGTTGTCAGGTTTTTTTTTTTTTTTCTTTTTCTTTTTTTTTGCTGCAGCATTTGCCTGATTATTCTTGATCTGTTTTGTGAGCTTCCTTTTTTTGAGGTGCAGTATTTTTAGTGTTTCTCAGTTTTTTTAATCAAAACACTACAGCAAAACTTTTTTCCTCTGAATGAAACCAGTTAAGACAGGATATAGTGTACTTGTGTGGGTCATTCAGAAAAGCGGTTTCATATCTTTAAGTGTCCTTAAGTTTGAAGAGCTATGCTCCAGTTCTAATCAAACCGTGAATACTATCTCCTTTTCTGTCCTAATCTTCAGCCCTCCGCTCTAGTGCACATGATTCATTCGGCTCATTTAAAATTATTTACATTCCATGCTGTGACTGTGTATTGTGTATATATGGGGGGTGTATGCATGCACAATTTGAGTAAAACACTTGTCTGATTAGTACAAAGATCCATGACCCAACTGAGAAACGGGAGTCACTTCCTGCATATAGACGCATCAGATGTCACGTAACAACTGATCCTCTCCAGACCTTCCGGCCTGAATAGAGGCTCTGCAGCTGGGGACTATGAATGACCCAACACATGGACACATTTTTCAGTTTTGTTTTGCCATTTTTATTGATTACTAAACATTCATCTCTAGATACGGTTTGTACACTTGAGATTTATCAGAAAGTTTTTGTTGGTTTTGTTTTGACATGTTTTGTATGATTGATTTATGTTCTGGCTCATTTTTCTCATATTGAATCCTGAAATGTGTGGTTAGCTGTTGCACCTTTCTTTTTAAAGTAAAAGACTCAAGTCCTTTGAGATGTGGAGGTGGAAGTCTTTTATAATTTATCTTATGTAATATTATAATTTGTACTCAAACTGTTTCTAAAGGCTCAGTGCTTAGATCTGGTCATTTGGGAGATGGGGGGAAAGTGTCCTTGTGTGGATTGTTTTTCTTAACAGTATTTATAGGGATATTATCATTCTGCAGAATGGGAGCATCTTTAGGGATCTGTTTTTGCATGGTAATCGCCTTATATTCCTATGCATGTATGTATATGCTTTCTGGTATCACCCTGCAGCGCTACATCACAATCTTTAGATGATGCAGATGCTATGCGAAATCAATTATTGACCAGAGGAATTTGTGTATGTTCTGTGTGGAATTTTTTAACTCTGTTGTTGGATACATTGTTTTGAATGCAATTTTGGATTTCTGCTCAGATTTTGTCATATGTACACATATGTGAACACATTTCTCTGAATTAGAACATTTAAAGTGGTGGTTTTCATGGCTTGACACCGTGGCTATTTTTGTGACTGGCTTGAATGGGTATTGTGAGAAATCAGACTCATGTCACATTTACACATACAGTGATTTTTTTTTTACCACTGCAGGTCACTGAGTCACTGTATTATTGGTCACTGTGGGTGTTCCTGCTGCTCAATATAACTGGTGGGTTTCACAACTCAATATAGCTTTTGAAAAATCCAAAATGAAATGAAATGAAATTTATTTTATTGCCAGTTAAATTCTAGTGTGGCAAAGAATAAATATCTCCAATTCAGTGCATGAATCAATATCATTTGGTAACAAATATGTAAAAATATGTAAAATGTCACTGCATATAGGCAGTGAGGAACCATATAGAATAGCGTATGGCTGTCAGAAAGTATTATTTTGGTAATTGAATAATCGGTCAATTATTCTGACGATTAATTGAGTAATCAGATTTTTTTTTTTTTTTTGTGGTAGTAGAAAGACCTATGCAAACAATAGACTTTAAAATTACTTAAAATACATATATAATAGCAATGAGGCAGTAATATTTAGTTCAAATAAAATATCAGAAGCAAGTAAACATGGTTTTGTTGAACAAAACTGTTAAAATAGATAATGTATTAAAACACTATAATTAAATTATGTACATTATGTATTATATCAAATGCCTGCAGATGGCACCAACAGCCTGGTGATTGTTTTTACATTTAGCAGTGCGATCTAATGCTTGTTTAATACTGACTAAACATTTATTTAAAATGTACACTTAATCTTTAATATTTTGCCACTTCTTTATGATAGAAATGCTACCGCCACTGTACGTATGTGAACATCAAAACATGCAAGCTCAAGGGCTGGGCGATATGGCAAAAAAACTAAATCTCATGTTTTTCAGAACGTTTGACCGATTCTTAATTTTTTTTTTTACGATTTTTAACTAGTCAACTTGAAAATGTAACTACAACAACATGATTGAAGTAACTTTTTCTTTATTAACCCTCTAGTTAAAGAAAATTTTATTCCAAGTGTACCACACATTAAGTTGTCAACAAGATATAAATGTTAAACAAATCACTTTAAAATCATGTTAAATATATTTGCAGAAAAGATGCATGACCTACAACTACATTAGATTTACCTCAGCTATCAACTACAACTGTCTTGTACAAACTTGTCTTGTACATATTATATGTTCAGAAATAATGAGAGGAAAATGCTTTAAAAAAATCTCAAGTCAAGTTAATTCAAATTCAAAATGACTGAAGGTACACCAGTAGACTATTATTAACTAAATGTTGTGTAAAAACAATGAACAGCAGCTTTCAGCCTGTCACCATGATGCAAACATGAAATGTCAGACACACTAGTAGTTCTTTACAAGTTTATTTTTTGATTCTGGTCTTTTTCCATAGTTTTTTCTGTGTAAACATAGACACGTTTGACTGTTGCATCTGCATCTCTTGCAACGTCTCATGCATGAAACAGCGTTCTAAAAACGTGGCGCTCAAAACATTCCTGCATGTTTTTTCTATTCCACTGCCCGCACTGCATCTTTGTCAACACGAAAGCACATTCGGTGTGAATGGCTCCTAGCGACATGAGCGCATCACACATGAGCGGTAAATCACATGCGCTGACATGCAGTTGAATTGTTCTTTTCACTTTACTGTTGTCATAGGCATATTATCAGAGTGTTTAGTAATATTTCTATTCAAAATCGCAATTCCTCAATTTCTAAAAAATAAAATCGTGGTGAAACAATAAATTCAAATTAATCGATTCAAATCGGAAAAATCGCCTAGCCCTAGCAAACTCTGAGTGAGGGTTTTAGCTTTTATTTTGAAGTCTTGATGAACAGTTAGCATATTTAGAAAGATAATGATGTATTCTTCTGTGTTGGCACAGGTTTATAAGTGGTTTATCTTACAAATCTGATAGAATGGTGGACATTGTTCCCAGATTAACATTATAAGCAACTCATACTCACAACATGGAGCGAGTAAAGGTGGAGTTTGAGATGGTCCACACATTTAAATGATAACTGTGTGGAGCAGCATTTTCTATGAACAGAGCATACACGCATATAAATAAAGCGCATGTTAAACCCACAGCACGTGTATTTATTTAACTGAATCACAGCCTTTGTGTACTCACAATAGCACTATGCTTTATAATTTTTAAATGGTTTTAATATTTAATGCAGCCCTACAAAATGGTCTAATAATGTTTCTCATAGATTACAGTCCATGGAATGCATCACTGTTGGGATTTTGTCGGTTAATCAACACAGGCAAAATGCAGTCAACTATTTTTTTATAATTGAGTACATCATGACAGCCCTAAAAAAAAATGAAATCACTTGTAACATTAACTTCCCTTTGCGTTGCCTACATAACACTACAGCATTCATCAGCATCAGTAGTCACTGCATTACATTGCTACTTATTGACATAGTTAAAATTAAACTTCTCAACTTGCATGACTGGACACGCTTGACACTTAGTCACTAAACTCTCATGTTACTGTAAATCACTAGCTCTCGTTGTCAAGTACATTGTAGTATCACTACAGTATATGGCCTTGTTTCATCTGTTGTTTTATTTATTTTTATTTGTTTGTCTATTTCAGAACTTGTTTGGCACTAGACTGTTTTCTGATTAGCTACCTCTTATCGAGATGTGTTTGATTAAGGGCTCTTTATTTGAAATAAATCTGCGAGCTGAGCCATTATATGTAACTCTAGATGGACAAACACGTGAGTATAAATACAAATAGTGCAAAAATCATATTCATGGATATGATTTAGGGTATTGTATGAACAAAATTGAAATGTCGATGATGGTACTTCCTTCAAAATAGGGCTGTTATTGTGTTCTTCACTGAGCCGCATGATAGTGAACTAGATGGATATTTCCATAAATGGCAGCATAGGGTACCACAATATGACTAGGACTACGACCATACTTACTCATTTTCTCTCTTCCCCTTCTTTTGCCAGTGCTGTCTCGTGAAACGAAACCATGGGGAAGCAGAACAGCAAGCTCCGCCCTGAGGTGATGCAGGACCTGCTGGAAAGCACAGACTTTACGGAGCATGAAATCCAGGAATGGTACAAGGGCTTTCTACGGGACTGTCCCAGTGGCAACCTCTCCATGGAGGAGTTTAAGAAAATCTACGGAAACTTCTTCCCTTACGGAGATGCCTCAAAGTTTGCAGAGCACGTGTTCCGCACTTTTGACGCGAACGGCGACGGCACAATTGACTTTCGGGAGTTCATAATTGCATTAAGCGTCACATCACGAGGGAAGCTGGAACAGAAGCTCAAGTGGGCATTTAGCATGTATGACTTGGATGGAAATGGATACATCAGCAAAGCAGAGATGCTTGAGATTGTGCAGGTATGTCAGTCTACCTAAAGCTTTTTATGAATTAACCTAATACTGGCACTCGTTAAACTTTTCTAATCATCAGCATGACTGCTGAGGTCTGAAATAGAATCAGATATTGCTTCAGGAGACACAAAAGAGAACCCAGCCCAGCCCTGCTACCCAATTTTCACATCGCATATGTTGTTATTTCTCACTTGCGTTGACAGCAAGGATAGCCGTGGTGTTAGACTGTCAGGAAGCTCCATACTGTAAAGAGAGCCCAAGTCTTATTTCTGTCAGATAAACAGGCTTTCATCAAAGTGCACTCCTTCACACGGTTATTTATGTTTGCTGTCATTGCAATTGGCCTGATCTATCTTTGCAGTTTTCGTGCTAAAAAGAGTCATTTTAGCAACAGGTGATTTCTCCGATTTTGAGGGCCTATCTAAAGCAAACCAAAATGCTATTAAAATAACAATACAGGTTTAGTTGATCATTTCATATGACCATATATAAAAAGTGTCATTTATGTTCTGTTTTGGTGGCCATAAAGAATGAGACCATCACCTCTCATGTCTTGATTGTTTTATTTTGATGGATGGCATACCTCCTCCTCCGACAGGCCGAGGTAAATCTAATGATGTACTGAATGTGTTGTGCTCTTTAATGATGTATTGCATTAAAGAGGTACGCACAGGCTGCAGGTCTGTAATGGAGCCCATCTGTAGAGGGAAGACTCAATAACTCTCCACAGGAGAGCTGCACTTTACAACAACACACTTTTCCTCAGATGTTAAGGTTATGGGAAATAAAAGTATATATTCAAACCAAATACATAAGGGTAAATCTGATTATTCATTCACCTCGTTCTGCTCAGTAAAAGTTTATTTGAGATATTCATATTTTCAAAATTAAAATTTTGCATCCAGAAATCGATCACTCAGCAGGATCTATAGCTGTTTTTTACTTGCTGGCCCAATCGGACCAGTACTTCCAATTTTTGCATGTTTGCTTGGTGGTTCTTTACTTTATTTTTTTTCCGTTTATTCACAACAAATTCATAAACACACTTTTGCTAAAAGCCATGCAATGAAAGAATAAACATTAAAACAGATTTGTTTGGTTTTTTTGTTGTTTTTGTTTTTTTAAGCATCAACTTGTCCAAGACTATCACAAGTAGGGCTAGGTGATATGGATAAAAAATCCATTACAATATAATGTTTCGTATCATTGGATATCGATAATTATTGATTTAAAAAAAAAAAAAAAAAAAAAAAAAATTTCAAAAAAAAGAGCAGTGAAAAAAAAGGTTTAAATTTAACCACTGTATTTTTAATTTACCCAATTTATTAAGACAAACAACAAATAATTTTAGTTTTAACAGTCAAACACAAAATAAAATTTAAACAAATATCTTCTAATATTTTATATGGGTCATTCCACAAAATCGGTGCCTTTTCTCTTTGGAAAAATTGAGAAATAAAATAAGATTGACCCTGGATCACAAAAACAGTCATAAGGGTCATTTTTTCAAAATTGAGATTTATACATCATCTGAAAGTTAAATAAATAAGCTTTACATTGATGTATGGTTTGTTAGGATAGGGAATGTTTGAATTTTACACAGACAATCTTTAAAAACAGGGTCAAACCTAGTCAATGTCATCCCTGTTACCCACATCCAAACATGTTACTCTAAAAATTAACTGGTTAACAGTAACAGGTTTGACGATTTCAAACTAATTTGCAAATTGCTAGCTAATAGTCAAGTTCAAAAAAGCACAGATTGTACATTATGAAAGGATTTTGCTTGTAGATATTGATTATATTAAATGTAAGAAATAATTGTTTAAATTTACATTTTAAAAATGGTAACAGGATTAGCATTGAATGATGCCACCCCCTCTTAGTCACGCCTCATAAATCATCAAAAATAGAACATTATAGAGGAGTGAGAGAAATGTGCATGTGTTGGAATCCTGGTTGAGAGATGATGTAACCTCCTAGAAATTGTCACTTGAATGTACATTATTTTACAGGGTTTTTTTTTTTTTTGATGAGGGTGACAGGGCTGACATGAAATCAGGGGACACCAATAAAATGATTTATATTTTATAGAGAAAATGAATATGTATGCCAAAAACATTACTTAACAATGAGACCATATTTAAAACAATATGCATATTGTGATATATATATATATATATTATTACTATATTATTATTATTATTATTTTTTTTTTTTTATTTTTTTTTTTTTTTAAATATCATTTTGCGAATCAAAAGTCTTGCTGAAAAAGAAAAATCATAGTGAGGACACACCAAAAACCTTACCCTTACCAGTGTAATGCTATTTAAATTATTTAAAATGACTTTTTATGTAATATTGATGAAAGCATACGTAGTATTGTTATGTTTCTAAATTGCACATTTGTTTGTTATATTAAATCTATGTTTGATTATTTCTTAAGGATGCAATGGCACCGATTTTGTGGACTGAGCCATATGCAGATTAAATAAGTTAAGGAAACAAGCCACAGTAGGGTGCAATGAGCAAAATAATGCACCACATTAAATTGTTTATACAATGCAATAAAATAACGACTGTCTATTAAGAAAAGTGCATAATGTCTAAACTAACGTTTAGAAATCAAATATAATTTTGGAAATTGCATAAACAATTCTGAACAAAACAGCATCATGTATTTATGTAGAGCTTAATACAAAGAGACAGCTCCTATCACACAGGTTGCACTTAAAAACGATGTAAGTGGAGTGGAAAAAAACCCCCACAAATTTTCAAGACATGTTGCCTAAAAGTTGAATCTCTTTTAATTCTACATGGCTTTTTATACATCTCTCGTGCAAGACACAAGCTGAACAGTCATAGTTGTCCGTTGCATGCTCAGAATATGCATTTTGTGTGAACTGCTTTGTATTACGGATACCACCGTTTTATCGCCCAGGCCTAAATCGTTTTTGAAAGCTAGCCAGTGCGATCAGCAAAAATTGTAAGGGCAGTGTAGAATGCATTGCAGAGTTTAGTTTTACACTGCTTAAAAATGGCTGTACAAAATCAATGAATGGAAGATTTTTAGTGGCTAATGGGATTTGTATAATGTTCCTTTATAAAGCTGGATTTATTTTGAAAAGTACTAAACTTACGTTTTTATTGCAATTTGTTTGTAATAACTAGTTTGTAAATGTTTTTGCATTTATCCACACTCATAGTGCAATATTTGGGCCTGTTGTCTTCTTAAAAGCTTAAAGATCATCATATTGGGCATATTTCTGCATGATCTTTATGCATGCCACTGTAGTTGTCTTAAGATTCTGCCTCATCTCTGAGTGTGTAATCAATACCGTTACAGGTCACTAGGTCTTGTTTTCACTTTCATATTCTTATACCTTTGATAATAAATCTGTGCAGTGTTGATTCAAACAGAGGCATTAATAGAATGGGAGAGAAACTCATATCTGTCAAGGCTGTAGCAGTTATATAATAGATTTCTGTATTTTGTGATGTCATGGAGAGATGAAGGTGTGTTTTGCAATGTGTGGTTTTTTTAATGAAGGGAATCTCTTGTGTAACCCTCAGGCGATTTATAAGATGGTGTCGTCAGTAATGAAGATGCCAGAGGATGAATCCACACCTGAAAAGAGAACAGAGAAGATCTTCAGACAAATGGACACCAATCGGGATGGTAAGCCCTTTTTCTGTATCATGAAACTGTTTTAGCAGTGGTATATAAACAATGACATGATACTTAGTGGTCTTTGAAGGCTAAAATCTTTGACTGAAATATTTAAGTTTAATTAGCACTTGTTATAATCTTCTTATGTCTCATGTAATCACTCAATCAATCATTTCAGTCGTGGAAAGACATCAATAAAAGACAAAAATTATTTTGCATCAAGTCTTAAATATTACATTTTACTGCTTTTTGTGTTAAACCTATTACAAAAAAAAAATCTTGCTTGTGTGCATTTTTGTGTAAAGTATGTGCTTGCTTATGCACTCTGATACAACCTATTTAAATGCATCATGCCATTATATAAAGGTCTCAGATTATTGAGTGATTTGAAGAGCCCCATTAGCAGTTAAACAAGGCTTAGGACTGTCTATTTCAGCGTGAAGGAGTGTGCATGAAATTGATGATCAAAGCCAAACAGATGGGTGTGTGCAGAAAAGAGTGGTCTGATTCAGTGGCCAGATGAACTTTTGCATTTCCTGCTCTCGTGACTAGAGTCACAAGGGACGGAGACTATGTGCATGTTTGTGTATTTGTGAGATCAGATGCAGCATAAGTGTATTTTCAGACAGATACTTTATTGATCACAGTGAGCAAATCGAAGTACAAAAATGCACAGGATTCAATCCAATTAAACCATGCCATCTAAGCATGGACTAAAATGAGGTGAGTGCTAAATGCTAATCAAATCTATGACTGAGAGGACTCGTTCTTCGCTCCTCCCTGGATTAACAGTGTCTGTACACTGTACTGAATATCAAACGTTTCTTAGCATTCCTTCACCACCACCTCACTTTTGAATGAATGCAAGGAGACGGCACTGCCACCTGCTGACTGATATAGTACATGGCACTTTTGGGAATGTTTAGTCACTTCATGTTTTAAGGGATATTCCTATATTAAAATTCAGTCCAATACCACAAAAAAGTAGTAAAATGTTATTATGATATAAAATAATGGATTTTAGTTTAAAACATTTTTAAATTTACTTTTTAATTTATTTCTGGGATGTTACGCTGAATTTTCATCATTCATTACTCCAGTCTTAAGTGTCACATGATCCTTTAGAAATCATTCTAATATTCTAATTTATTATCAGTGTTGGCAACAATTTTGCTGCCAAATATTTTTGGGAACCTGTGATGCTTTTTTTCAGGATTGTTTGATGAATAAAAAGTTTAAAAAAAATGTCAATATTTATTCAAAATAGAAATCTTTTCTAACATTAAGTCTTTACTGTCACTTTTTATCAATTTAACACATCCTTGCTGAATATAAGTATTAATTTCTTTCAAAAAAAGAAACATTTACTGACCCCAAACCTTTAAATGGTAGTGTATATTGTTACAAAATATTCTTTTTTTTTTTTAAATAAATGCTGTTCTTTTTAACTTTTTATTCATCAAATAATCTTGAAAAAAAAAAAAGTATCACAGGCTCAGAAAAAAAAATATTAAGCAGCACAACTGTTTTCAACATTGATAATAAATCAGTATATTAGAATAATTTCTGTAGGATCATGTGAGACTGGAGTAATGATGTTAAGAATTTAGCTTTGATAACAGGAATAAATTAGATTTTATTGTATATTAAAACAGAACATTTATTTTACATTGTAATGATATTTCCCAATATTTTTTTTTCCTTTATTTTTGATCAAATAAATGCAGCCTTGATGACTTTTTGGAATCAGTAAAATATTTTTTTATTTATAATGGCTGATATTGAAAGTACTTTTTTTTTTTTTTTTTTTTTTTTTTTTTTTTTTAAACAATAAAATAGAAATGGAACAACTAAAATGAGTTAAATTAATTAATAGATTAAAATGAAAGATTACATTTAACATTATTATTATTATCATCACTGATTCTTATTATTATTATTATTATTATTATTATTATTAATATTCAATAATTAAAATTAGGTAAATGTTAGAGAACAAAAAAGGTAGTTAAATGTAAAAACAGGGAAAATGCCCATGCACAGTTTTGTTCAACTCCTGTTAGACAATATTCTATATCTTATTTTTAACCTGAAGACCTGAAGACTTATTTGATTTAATGGAAGCACTAAAATTTTTTCCACTGTTTCCATAACACACTTTTTTCTGCTTACATTTTTACAGGTTGATTCAGATTCTAACACAAGGAGCCGGATATCAGAAAACTAGACATAATTTTTCTATTGTAAATAATATGATTTTCTAAGAGCCTGTGTTCTCTCTCATTTTATTCTAGGAAAACTGTCTCTGGAGGAGTTCATCAAAGGGGCAAAGAGCGACCCATCCATTGTGCGTCTGCTACAGTGCGACCCCAGCAGTGCAGGACAGTTCTGAGATCAGCGTCTCATGCTTCGACCTTTTATTTATTTATGGGTTTTAATTTAGTTTTTGATATAGTCGCTCCTTCCACTCGCAGGGAAATGATGGAGGGTCAGGGTTTTTTTTCCAGAGTAGGGCATCTGGGTCTCATCAGGCTGAGCTTGGCCAGATATAGAAACACACACACACGCACACAGAGTTATTGGCTGCGTTATCTCTGTAGGGAGCCGCGCCGGGTCTGCAAGAGGCCTGTGATAGAGTGAAGTAGGGTAACTAGAGCATTTATCTGAGCTCGAATCACTTCCTGATTAGAAAAGAGGTTTCATGTCATAGTAAATACATAGTCAGTTTTATTCTTATTTTCTCTGGGTATTAGATGAGACAGATTAAGCTGGGCTAATACAGGAATAGCAGATGGGAAATCATTATGCACTCAGTAAAACAAAGTTTTATGCTTAATTTTAAAATATGTACTAGTCATAAGTTTTTAAACAGTAAGATTTTTTTAAATGTTTTTTTTTTTTTTTAAGAATTTTCTTCTGCTCACCAAGCCTGCTTTTATTTGATCCAAAATACAGCAAATATGTTTACTATTTAAACTGTTTCCTATTTAAATATATTTTAAAATGTGATTTATTCTTGAGATTTCAAAGCTGAATTTTAAGCATCATTACTCCAGTCACATGATCCTTCAGAAATCATTCTAATATTATGATTTGCTATATAAAAAATATCATATATTATCATTATGTTAAGAACAGCTGTGTAGAATTTTCAGGTTTCTTTGATGACTTATTTATCTGAAATAGAAATCTTGTTAAATCTTTTATCTTTATAATCACTTTTGATCATTTTAAAGCATCCTCGCTAAATAAAAGTATTAATTTCTATCATTTCTCTCAAATCAGCATATTAAAATGATTTCTGAAGGATCATGTGAGTAATGATGCTGAAAATTTAGCTTTGGAATCACAGGAATAAATTACTTTTTAAAATACATTTAAATAGAAACCAGTTATTTTAAATAGTAAAAATAATTCAAAATTTTACTATTTTGGCTGTATTTTGGATCAAATAAATGCAGGCTTGGTGAGCAGAAGAAACTTCTTTCAGAAACATTTAAAAACGTACAGTTCAAAAACTTTTGACATGTAGTGTATCTGATGCTAAATCACAGCTAAAGCAGGTGACAATAGTGTGTAAACACCTCAGCCTTAGCGATTTGAATATTTGGGTTATTTTTAACTTTATTTAGACTGTAGTTTCTCTCAATTCATAGTTTGGCCAGCTTTACAGTATTATGATCCAGCGGGACCAATAAATCAGGCGTGTTGTATGATTCCCCACATTGTGCTTACAATCTAAAGAGCCTTATTACTTAGTGCTGGAAGCGCACATCCAGTTTTGTGTGGATTAGTTTGGTTTTAGTCGGACAGTCTAGGTTCAAAAGACATGAAACGAACTGAGTTCTCTTTTACCAGTTTTCTAATGTTTGTACTCTAGTACCTGTAGGCTTGTATATAAATCTGAAATATCAGACACGCATGCAAATCTGTACTCAGAGTTCCATCTTAGGATGCAGCGATCGGTTTTCTTGACATTTTTAGCAAAAGCATGTAACCAAGTTTATCTGCATTTGTGGACAGGAGAGTATTTGTGTAATTTGTATGCATGTGTTGTGTGTATGTGTTTGGTTAATATCAGTTGCAGCCCTCACCCTGGTTCTAGATGTTGTGATGCATCGTTTGCATTATTATTTAGCTTTATTGATTCAAAGCTAATATGATTTTAGAATCACTTTTATCTGCTATACAACTCTGGATTGTACACATGAGCATCATCAAGTTACTGAATTGCCTTATACACACTCAAGTGTTTCTGTGGGTGAGTGATTTTTATATGGCTTTGTAACTTTTCTTTTTTTAATCAAGCTTCAGTCTGCTTTGAATTTGAAAATCATCCATCTGTTGGAGAGTTTAGCTCCACGCTCTTCCCGTTCACCCCTTTAACAGATGCAATTATGTTGACGGCCTTTCGCTTGCTATATTAATCTGTCATACTGAGTTTCACGCTCATTTCAAAACAACCCCAAGAGTGTAAGTGGAAATGGAACCTATTGCTTTTCAAACGCCACTTGCGTTCATGTTGTATTCATACCTGTATCCATTTCAACACCAGAGAGGGCAGTAATTTAGAATTTCTATTAGTTCTCATATCACCCTCTGCCCTGCTTTTAGTAATCATGCCGACACGGCTGACATCCACACTCCTGCTTCTACTGATGTTCACTGTTCTTGAATGTCCCTGTCATTGTCAGATGCCTCACCACAGTGCATTCAGTTTCTGCTATACTGTTAATGAACATATTTGAATGTTTTTATTTTACTTGTTGAACAACTGCTGTTTTTGTAAAAATATAGAAAAAAGAAAAAGTGGCAGATCAAAACTGCTCTGATATTTCATGTTTTATGCATATTTTATGTAGTATTTTTTTTTTTTCCATTTTGTTTTCTTTTTAAACATCTGACGTAACATTTCTGTATCACAATTATATCATGTGGTCAGGTGCCAAAAATATGAAAGCAGTATTGTATAAATTTATACTGTACATTTGTTATTTGTCAAACAAATTGTTTGTAATTGTTGCATTTTGTAGATTTTGTATGGTAATCTGTATTTTGTGACTGTAGATTTGAGACATAGAGATTTGTTTTGGTTATCATATTGAGCAGGAATTAAATCTGGAGAGAACAGAGAATGTTTTTGTGTTCTTTCACTTTTAGAATTATCTCTTTTTCATTGGTTTCCACTAATGGAAACTCACTCAATCCACCTTTTTCCTCAATGCGCAAGTAAGCCTAGGGGTGAGATGTACGGTTCATTATGATATAGGGAAATAACGAGAAGAATGACAACGGTAAACGGTAAAATTGTTTGCACTACAAACCAGTGTGCTTGTAATTAAGATAATACATTAAAATAATTTGATAGGAAACAACAATTTGCAAGTTTTATACAGCTAAAAATAGCTGGACGTGATGAGACCGGAAGCCACGCCCATAAAATGTATAAATGGCCACGCCCACAGTTACATCACTTGCAGCTGTGCAGGCATTGTGGTGGCAGAAAAACAATGTTGCCAAGTCTGCTGTTTTCCTGCAGAATTGGGCTACTTTAAAAATGTTGGCGTGGTTTAAAGCGATCTCAAAAACGCGGTTTTTTCCCAAAACGCGAATGGGCTAGTTTTGTTGTGAAAACCAGGCCAACACTGGTAGCAAGTGGAGGGAACGGGTAAAATCCATGGAATGAGAGAAAAAATGTATTGTTGTGCCTTTGGATTTCAGAATCAGAATGCAAATGTGACGATAGACCACAAAACCAGTCATAAGCAGTATTGGGGGTAACGCATTACAAGTAATGCGAGTTACGTAATATTATTACTTTTTCCATGTAACTAGTAAAGTAACGCATTACTTTTTAATTGACAGGAAAATATCACAGTTACTTTTTTCAAATAAGTAACGCCAGTTACCAAATATCCTTTATGTATTTAATCCCATTTTATTAACCTATGTCTTTGCTAAGCAAAGATCACTCAAGATAATCTAACATTTGTTTTCCTTTTTTTATTGCTGAAGAGTTTTTATTTTCTTCTGTGGCCTACTGTACAGACGTGAATTTACTTTTCTCAGAGTTTGAGGATTTCTGTGTGAAAATACCTTTTACATTTGCCAAAAATAGAACTTTTTATATTAAAAACAAACAAGCAAGCCCTGCCCAGATTTAAAAAGTAACGCAAAAGTAAAGTAACGCATTACTTTCCATAAAAAGGAATTAATGTAATCAATATTGTAATGCACTACTTTTAAAAGTAACTTTCCCAAACACTGGTCAATTTTCTGAAATTGAGATTCATCTGAAAGCTGAATATTCCATTGATATATACAGCAGTCAACATTTGAAGTGGATCAGAAAAGTTTATCAAAGTTGTCGTAAGACAAGAACGGGTATCGTTTTGGTTTTTGGGACAACTTTGATGAAAGGTTTTGATCCACTTCAAATGTTTGCTAGTGTAGTTTGTTAGGATAGGGCAATATTTGGCTGAGAAACAACTATTTGAAAATCTGGAATCTGATAGTCAAAAAAAAAAAAAAAAAAATGTCCAAATGACGTTCTTAGTAATCAAAAATTAAGTTTTAATATATTTACAGTACAACATTTACTAAATATCTAAGTAATGATTTTTGGCATTAAAAAGAAAAAATGATCATTTTGACTTTTAAAGCATAAATTTGATTCAAACAATAGTTCTACCTACATAATATTCACATATTTTTAGTTATTGCAAAACAAATATATCTGGCTACTGAAATTTAGTGAGTTTGAAGTAAAAGTATTTTGATGCATTGACGTATAATTTGCTATTAGTTTCTATGTAAGAACTGGTACTTATTGAGAGGCAAGGTTTTGTGGTCCAGGGTCATCAAATCATTTTTAGATGGAATACTCTTCATATATAATTATATTATATTAGTCAAAGACCCCATTTGAACCTATTTTAAAACTGACTGTTTTGACACTTTATAATCGATTTAACTCAGCAATAGCGACTTCCCTCAATTCTGAGGGGAAAAGCCAGAAGTGTGGATAAACTCATGATTCTGAACCGAGGGGAAATGAGAGAATGACAAGTTGATTTTTCTTATCAGAATTGTGAGAATAAAGTCATAATTTTGAAATATAAACTCAAATTTACCTTTTTTTTATTTTTTTATTCCTTTATTTCATGGCTTCCATAGACTGCCGCTTCAAATTTTGTCATTTTCTGCTACCATGTAGGCTCCGCCCACAAAGATACGTCATCGCTGTTTGCAAACACCGAATTGGTTTTATGTTGTAGTACCTGCTTTTGCCACAAGATGTCAGCTTACTTCTGGTGAATTATTTGAGGTGAATCATTTTGTTTACATGCTTGAGTTTTTTTGTTTTTTTTCATGCTTGAGTTTAAGCATAACGTGTGAATGAATGAAAAGTGAATTAAGAACCCTAACTAATCTGACTTTTGTATAGTAATGTATTCTAACATATTTCTCTCTCTCAGTAACTGGATATTGGTGTTACAATTATTGCTACAAAATGTTCCCTGAAAATACATCTCCTAATGTTTGATTTATAATTGCATCACTTGGAAAGCTTTTTATTCTTCCCGATGTTGTGAGTGCTGTTTGAAGGTCCTGCCCAGCCCAGGGGCTTCAGTGAGGAAATCTTACACACGTCTGACACTCTTGGTGGTGCTCTGGGCAACTCTATATCACTGTCTTTGTGGTGCTGTAAGATTAGATAGGCGGTGAAACAAATCTGAAATTTCCACACCTACCCAGTACATGAGAAACATTCCTTAAAATATAACTGTTGTGTAATCAGAGCATTTAAGAGCTTTATACTGTACATACATACACCTGTACACTGAAAAAAAAGTAGGATTTACTTTAAAACAAAATTTCCTCAGAAATTGCTAGTAGCCTACATTTTTACAAAAAGTAATGAGTAGTGAAATAAATTTAAAACGTTTAAGTTGAAAATAAAACTGCTTTTTTTTTTTTTAAAACATACAACTTACATATATAAACTTAAATATAAAAAAATTAAGTGGAGTGAAGTGTCGTAATAGAGACTGATACCATTTCAAAATGTTGACTGTTGTTGTGAAGTTTTCTGGTTTCTGTAGCAGTAGATTGGGGCGGGCCTTGTTCTCATGCTCAGGCGAGAGATGACATCATGTGAATCATGTGAGTCAGCAGGATTAGTCCTGAATTGCTGGTTGATATTTTCCCATCAAATTGCATTCAATATGTTATGTATGCAAGTGACTGAGCATTTGCAACCATAACTGTTTTTAAAAGGTGGTGCATGAGAAAAGATTTTCTTCATTGAATTTCCTAATATTAAGAGACACCCAACATGAGAATACTTAAATTATACGAGGACAGTTATATACAGAGTTTGGACTGGTACAACTGGTAAAATGTGTCACTTCAGTGTGAGTGTGTGTGTGATGTATAACTTACTGTCACATTTTGCTAACAATGCAGAATCGTTACCTGTCAGACGGGTAGAAGCTGAAGCCCTTCTCCAGGTCAAAACAGGTTATTTTTCTTTTGAGTACTCATGCATGCCACACCTCTTGTGAAATGTCCCATGAAGTCTGATAAGGATGCAGATCAAGTAGAACTGAATGGGTTTAAAAAAAAAATCATGACAGAACAAGACAAGCAATTTACAAATTCAGACTGATAAAGAGTTTTTTATGTGCCTTTGTCCGTAAGTCTTTATGTTGGAGCAAATTATGAAATATTATTTTTCAGCACTCAGGTGTCAGTTTCTGTTCCCATGACTGATAACTACAGGTCATTAGTAGATTTCACCTGACCGCTATAGTCTTGTTGAAGCCTGCCATCTTCATGTCTGATACATCACGTACACGTTAGCACTCACTGAAATTATTACAAGTTTATGTATGTTCAAAGTTCATTTGAAGAACAGCTAGTGCTGGAGCTCAACCCAGGCCAGCCAAATCCTATATGCGAGCAAAGAAAGAGCACATCTGAAGCTTTTAAAATAGAGCCACACCTGTTAGTCTAACAGACACTTTTATTTGCAGCCCTAACAAACAAATAGGAGTCTGCTAGTCAACAATACCTGTATTTGGATAGGCTCAGACAGAGGGCTAAAAGTGAACAAACAACCTTTCCCAACAAGAGAAACTCAATGGAAACAAAAGTCATATTTCATTATTATACTAATTTGGTTAAATATAGCAAACTGCTCTGTTTTTTAATAATAATAATAATAATAATAATAATAATAATAATAATAAACGTTAGATTTTGAGATTTATATATAGGTTACTTAGAGATTAGCAGTATTTAAACATTTCCCATAAAACACGCCTCTCGAATAATATCTCTTTGCGCAATCTATGAAAAACTCCCACGAACAGAACGTAATTCTCTATTTTATTAAGCATGTTTTAACAGTGGAAGCGTGCAGGTGGCTGCCACGCCTTCTTTGTGCTCTACAGCCAATCGCCGTGGCCGCATCAAAGCCGCTGCGCGGCTATTGGCTGGCTCGTCCCCGCCTCCAGGTAATGAGAGCGCACCTTTGCTTGCTCACAATAACAGTCACCTTGAGACTTCCCAGATTTAACACAATTTTCCGCTTGATCCTGAATGTTTGGCTGCTCTCCTTTGTGCGGAACAGACGGAGGATGCTGTAATGAGAGTCGGATACGAGAAGTTGTTTGACCTGTAGTCCGAGTTTTCTTTCAGCCGTTCCCTGCGACTCACCTGCCGCATCTTCACCGACCTGAAAGTCCAGTTTCACTGTGGGAGCCCAGCAGTGCACATGGCTCAGGAGGAGAAGTAAGTCGCCAATGTAAACACTAATACGGTTTAGAAGAAACGGCAAACTAAAGTCCGTTCTATCGCCACAAGTTTGGAATTTCTTGACGTTTATCTTTTTATGTGACGTCATCGCAGCAGGTCGGTTTTTTGTTTCGTTTGTTGAAAAAAAGAGAAGTATTCAATAATATAATAATTTCAGCATTGCTTTATTACATAACCTAAAGGTAGCATAAAACGAAAAGAGAAGAGAAGGTCCTAGTATAGAACCCTGTGGAACACCGCAATATTTTACTGTAATGTTTTATTTTTAATTACTTATTTATTTATTTTTATAAAATATGTCTTTATATGATCACCATTGTAATGGTTTCTACACTATATACTATACAAATTGCAAAATCAAAGAAGTAGCATTTTTTTTTTATGTGTATATATATTTCTTTTTCTCTTCTGGTTTGTGTGTGTTTGCTGTAGTACATCTATAACGGTGGGCCTGGGCAGGTGGCTTATATTAGCTAACATCCTTGTACAGCCCCTCCCATGCAACCCTTCCTCACTGTAGTATCAATATCCAGCAGGATATAGTCCATTGTCCCACAGAAAAAAGCAATTGTGTGGAAAATGTAAAAGGATAGTTCTGGGAATTTCAGTTGTATGCTCCAACTCTTTGTAAACTTCATGAACCCTAAGGTATGGAGAGAGGTGGTATCACCGGGATCAAGTCTGTCCACACTGTTTTACAATATTATTATTTATTTTTGTCCATATATATGTGGTAATACACTCTATATGCATATTTGTTCCTAATTATCTTTGATTAATATTTTTAGTAAGCGTCTGGTGGTGGTGGTCCCAAATGAGATGAATATTCCATCACGCCGTGCCTTCACGAGTGAAGATGAGGCATGGAAATCTTACTTGGAGAATCCGTTGACTGCTGCAACCAAGGCCATGATGAGCATTAATGGAGATGAGGACAGTGTGGCGGCACTGGGAATCCTTTATGATTACTATAAGGTCAGAGATCATCTGTAACAGTTAGAAGAAAATGACTGTGCCTCTGGTGTAGGTGTACAAATATGAAAATGTATTGCCAGGAAGTTATTCTGTTTCTTTTTATTTAGGTTCCTAAAGAGAAGAGGCTCTTACCAGTACCCAAACTTCCAGAAGATCATGAAAAGAGGTCAGTTTAACATGCAAATGAGGTCCAAAAGGGTGAAAATGCATCTGTTTTCCCTTTTCATAAATGAAAACATTTTTGATTTGAAGTTAAAAGCATAACAATTTGAGTAAAAGGTCGAGCTGAAGAATTAACATAAACTTTAGAACATGTTCGTGATAGATGTTATCCAGCAGGATTTTTGCTTATTAGTGAATCTAGAATCTTAAATATTTCTTCATTTTAGGCCATAAACTTTATTTCCAGGGAATGAATGAATGAATGAACGTCCATGTTCCAATTGGCATAATTTGGACTAACTTATTTGAAAACACTTTCTTTCAGTCGGATGGGTCAAGATGGCCTTGAGTCTGCAGAGACTCGTATCCAGGTCCTGAAGTCACTTCCTGTCAACCTGTCCTTAAATACTGATGTGCACAATGCAGAAAATAAACAAGACATGTTCGGTTCAGTGCCGGTTGAGGAGGGCGTCGTGGCCACTGTGAAGGCTGAGGTTTATGCTCAGGCATTCTCCAACCACCACCACCACCACCACCACCAGCAGCAGGGAGTTCAGTATCAGCGCATGCCCTACCATCAGCCTTTACAGGATCCAGCGAGCGTCAGCCATGACGGATACATGAAGGATGAACAGTGCAGTACACCAGATAGCACCTTTGAGGATTCCTACCCTGAGGACACTATGGTAAAGTGTCTCTCAGTGTATGTTGTGGTTTCTGTCAGTTAAAAATGGTTTATGACAATCACTAGTAGCTACTCATTGTACATATTGAGAATGATATGTAATATGGGATATGTTCTGTCATACACTTGTGTTTTTCAGAAGTACAGGGTGCCCACCACACTAGGGGCAGAAGATTTCTCCCACGGGATGTAAGTACAACATGCCAAATCCTTGATCTTCATTTACACTACCATTCAAAAGTTTAGGGTCTGTAAGATTTAAAACGTTTTTTTTTTTTTTGTCTCTTATGCTCACCAAAGCTGCAAATACTTGCCAATATATTTGGCAATGTAAACACTAACAGATTAGAAGGAAAACCTATTTGAATCACAGTAGGAAATCAAGCTCTGTCTAGATTCTCTGTATTATGTGCCTCAAATTATAAACCAAGACTTAAAAAACATAATTTTAACATTTTCTATGCAACAGATGAAGTACCACATTCTTAAATTTAATAGCAAAACCCAAATACAGGAACTGTTCCTCTGTGGACTTTCTTTAATTATTAAATTCTGTAGTAAAATTGCTGTGGTTTATTGCCTTAAGGGGAGACATGGTTTTTCATTAAGTGTTTTTTCAGACTAGTGGAAAAAAAATATCCAAAGGACACTGTTAAGTGTCTCTTTTATAGCACTTTATCTATTTGTGTCAATAGATTTCAATTATAATACATATTTTTAAAGTCTGTTTTATCAAAATGTGTTTTTTCTCCTACACTGAGCCATAAATCTCCACTTCAGTAACACTTACACACAGCAAACTTTAAAATTTTATTTCCTATTATGTCTATATCCTAAAGGTTTTTAAAGATGGATTTGTTCATATATAATTTGCTTGATTATATACAACATTTTATTCCCCCCCCCAAATTGGGAAAATATATTGTTTTCTGTCTGTTCTAAGTATTTCTGAATTATGGAGTAACAAAAATGAGAGACCCAAAATTCCCTCTGTAAAAACATTTGACTCTAATATGTCAAAAAAAAAATTAAACAAGAATTTTGAAACTGACTTCATCCAGGGTGTAGTTTTTTTATACTAGAAATGTATGCAAATTAGTGCACATTTCATTAAACAATGCCTAATTTGCATATTTAAATCTAACAGTGCCAGCAGTGTCTCGGCTTATACTAATCAGTCCGATACTGATAGCATCAAAAGTCACTTTTTATTTGTCCCAATATACATATTTCATAATGAAGAATGTGAACCATTGGCATATGTGCCAAAACCATGTTTGACTTGATTTTTGCCTGCTTTGGTGGTATAGCTATTTTGTCCACAAATATAGACAAACAAAAGGCCAGTTTTACTAAATAGGGCAAATTAGTGCACGAGCGCAATTCCAAAACAGCGGGTGATTTACTAACAACACGCAAATTAAAAAACACAGACGCAAAATCTCGTTTACATATTGACCAACACAATATACCAAGGGCTGCACGTAATAATAAATAAATAAGCCACAGTACGTTGGAAAGAGACGAAAAAATGAAGGGTTGTGTAAGGTTTTGATAGATCTGGTATTGCGAGACTCCTAGTTGAGGGTTTCAAGTCGTCTTTTATTTACTAAAGCAAATTAAAAATAACATGGCTTGACAAACAATATGTTTGGATAATGTGTGCTTCTGGCATTCCAAATTAATTAATACGTGTGGAAAAAAATCTTTCTACCACGCACTCTCTGTTCCTAGCAACAATAATTGCAGTCATTTCCAGCGCAAAATAGTTTAAGACATGCTTTTTTGGGGCGTTAATTAATGGCGTTAGTAAAACACGTTGTGTGAGTTTTTTAAATACTCTCCTCCCATAAATTTTGTGTCTGAAAGGGAACTCCTTTTTAATAAGATCAGATTTAATAAGATCAGGTGCAAAAATAAACGTGTCCGTGCCTTTTCAGCACTAATTCGTCACTGTGCATCTTTTATAAATCCTGACAGTACTATTTTAATGCCAAAACATGGTTTTAGTAAAACTGGCCCAAAGTGTTTTTCTTTCTATTATGATTTCCATTCACACAACAGTTTTTCTGTCCTCTGGTAGAGACATGTTCCAGTACAGTATAGAAGCAAGTCGTTCGGTCCGTGAGAAGGCCGGCGAGGGGCCGATGATCTATCTGAACAAAGGTCAGTTCTACGGAATCACTCTCAGTGAGACCGGGGCCAACAAGGGCCTTCGCCATCCCATCAGTAAAGTGCGGGTGAGTTTTACTGTGACTATGACAAGCACTTATGACTGTGTAATGTAATTGGTATTAAGGATCAGAATCAATGTAACACAACTGTCTCTCTCAGAGCGTAGTGATGGTGGTGTTTGGACAAGAGAAGTGTCGAGATGAGCAGCTAAAGCACTGGAACTACTGGCACACCCGTCAGCACACAGCCAAACAGAGAGTCCTTGACATAGGTGGGAATCTGCTTTACACATATATCTTTTGTATATGTTTGTTTAGGGATAGTTGACCCAAAAATGAAAATTCTGTCATTAAGTACTCACCCTCATGTTCCAAACCCATAAGACCTTTGTTCATATTTGGAACACAAATTAAGATATTTTTGATGAATTTGGGGGCTTTCTGACTGTGCATAGACAGAAACACAACTGACATGTTCAGGACCCAGAAATGTAGTAAGGACAGTGCAGGGTTCGTACTAGGTGCTTAAAGTGCTTGAAGTACTTGAACTTGACATTTTGATTTTTAAGGCCTGGAAAACCCTTGAAAATATCAGTTTTCCTGATTTCCTGAAAAGTGTTTGAATTGTTGAAAGACAATGTATCTATAAAGTAAGTGTTACATTTTTGTCACACAAAATTCACGCAATTAAAAAACAAACTGCTTTTTTCGTGTATTTCACATAATAAAACTAGTAAAGAAACTAAAAAAAAAAAAAAAGAATAAAACAAAACTAGCGAGCTAAGCCAGTAGTAGTAGTGACAATATCATGTAAACATGGCTGAAGACGCGAAAAGAGGAACAGATGAACTGAATCAATTGAGTGAGTCAGTTACACTACAGCCACTACAATTGATTTAAACTTATGACTTCGAGCATTCATTTCAAGCGTTTCACTAGCCAAAAAAAAAACAAAAAACAGATCAAATTAAAAACAGCACATAGTGATGGTTGAAAATTAGTGGTTCAAAATTAGTTTTTCGAAACTCTGAATCAGTTAAACCATTGTGTCGCAAAGTGATTTATGGTTTTGCACTCCAACTGGATCACGTATCACGAGTCATTTGATTCAAATCATAACTTCAGATCACGTATCATAAATCATTTGATTCAGATCAAGACTTCAGTGCAGGTTCACAAATCATTTGATTTTGTTTGGGACTTCAGATCACGTATCATGAATCATTGGATTCAAATCGGGACTTCAGATCGTGTATCACAAATCATTTGATTCAAATCGGGACTTCAGATTACGTATCACAAATCATTTGATTCAAATTGGGACCTCGGATTGTGTGTCATGAATCATTTGATTCAGATCAAGACTTCAGTGCAGGTTCACAAATCATTTGATTCAGTTTTGGACTTCAAATCACATATAATGAATCATTTTATTCAAATCGGGACTTCAGATTCTGTTTCATGAATCATTTGATTCTATTCAGGACATCAGATCACGTATCACAAATCATTTGATTCAAATCAGGACTTCAGATCGTGTATCATGAATTATTTGATTCAGATCAAGACTTCAGTGCAGGTTCATGAATCATTTGATTTAAATCGGGACTTCAGATTGCATATCATGAATCATTTGATTCAAATCGGGACTTCAGATCACTTGTCACAAATCATTTGATTCAAATTGGGATCTCAGATTGAATCATTTGATTCAGATCGTGACTTCAGTGCAGGTTCACAAATCATTTTATTCAGTTTTGGACTTCAGATTCCGTATCATGAATCATTTGATTCTAATTGGGACATCAGATTGTGTATCACAAATCATTTGATTCAAATCGGGACTTTAGATCACATATCATAAATCATTTGATTCAGATTGAGACTTCAGTGCAGGTTCACAAATCATTCGATTTTGTTTGGGACTTCAGATCACGTATCATGAATCATTTGATTCAAATCAGGACTTCAGATCACGTATCACCAATCATTTGATTCTAATCAGGACTTCAGATCGTGTATCACAAATCATTTGATTCAAATTGGCACCTCAGATCGTGTATCATGAATCATTTGATTCAGATCAAGACTTCAGTGCAGGTTCACAAATCATTTGATTCAGTTTTGGACTTCAAATCACATATCATGAATCATTTTATTTAGTTTGGGACTTCAGATCATGTATCACAAATCATTTGATTCAAATCGGGACTTCAGATCGCATATCACAAATCATTTGATTCAGATCGAGACTTCAGTGCAGTTTCATGAATGATTTGATTCAAATCGGGACTTCAGATTCCGTTTCATGAATCATTTGATTCTATTCAGGACATCAGATCACGTATCACAAATCATTTGATTCAAATCAGGACTTCAGATCGTGTATCATGAATTATTTGATTCAGATCGAGACTTCAGTGCAGGTTCATGAATCATTTGATTTAAATCGGGACTTCAGATTGCATATCGTGAATCATTTGATTCAAATCGGGACTTCAGATCACGTGTCACAAATCATTTGATTCAAATTGGGATCTCAGATTGAATCATTTGATTCAGATGAAGACTTCGGTGCAGAAGTTATTTGATTCAGTTTGGGACTTCAGATGATGTATCACGAATAATTGTATTCAAATTTGGGACTTCAGATTGTGTTTCACGAATCATTTGATTTAGATCAGAACTTTGGAGGGGGTTCACAAATAATTTGATTTAGATCAGAACTTCAGACCGGGTTTGCGAATCTTTTGATTCAGATCGAGACTTCAGTGCAGGTTTGCGAATCATTTGATTCAGATGAAGACTTCGGTGCAGGTTCACGACTCATTTGATTCAGTTTGAGACTTCAGATGACGTATCACGAATAATTTTATTAAAATTTGGGACTTCAGATTGTATATCACGAATCATTTGATTTAGATCGGAACTTTGGAGCGGGTTCACAAATAATTTGATTCAAATCGAGACTTCAGCGCAGTTTTGAAGTTTTGAGTCTTTTGATTCAGTTCGGGACTTTAGAGCGTGTAATTTTTTTTATTTTGTTTTGTTAAACAGTAGAAAACATCAAACCGTTAAGGCAGTACAGTTACAAATCCCTTAAGAAAGTTAACTGTGGTTATAATTTAAAAGAATAAACATTGTTTAAAGTCCTTGAAAATCAAAAAAAAGTCTGCTTGAAAAGTCTTAGAAAGTTCTGGAATTTTATTTGACAGTATCTGTACAAACCCTGAGTTCAACCATAATTCTATGAAGCTACAAGAATACTTTTTGTGCGCAAAGAAAACAACAACAACGTTATTCAACAATTTCATGGCTGGAATTTACCCACAAAAATTCACAGAACAATGGTAAATATTACAGTACCTTAACACTTACACTTACCCAGTGTGTTTTTGTTTGTGTGACTGTACGTTGGCGTCATTATATGCTTTTTTCCCCCCTCTTTTATTCTCTGCGTCTGTATCCCTGGGATAGCAGATAACTGGAGTCCCCTCCTTTTGTTCATCGTTATTCTTCCCAGTTCCTCATTTGTTTTATTTGAGGTGTATCCTAAATAAGGGGTCTGCAACTTTAGCACAATGCTTGGGGCAAAGTCTTCCATCATAACTCCCAGTTGGGAACCGTAGGGACAATGAGGGGTCAGGTTAAAGGAAGGGGGGTTTTGACACCTGAGGGGCGCTGCGATGGTCTTCTCGGTGGCAGCTGGCAGCCTGACGTGGTTCGGGCATGATTTTGGAAGACGGAAACCCGATCCGCTGATCCTGATGTTGTCCTGATTTGAATAACAGTATCCAGGGATTTTTCATAGTGCCTGAGGCAGAAGATCAGGATTTGAATAGGAGCGTTAACCGTTTGGGGGGGAGGTTGAATCCTCAGACAAGCGGGGGCTTGGGAAAGGGTCCTGCTCTTTTGTAAAGCGGAAGGCTTGAGTAACATCTGCCATACATTTAAGCGGTGTTGTATTTGCACAGCAGGCAGGCACCATGTCATAGTCGTGAAGCGTGTAACAGAACGCCTGCGTCTGAGGTCAAAATGCGTCTCGCTGTGTTTTTTTTTTTTTTTTTTTTAATGACTCTGAGTATAAACTGAAGTGCTCAAATTTGTTTGCAGCTTTGCATATTATATACATATTTACTCAGGGCAAAACAAGAGAATTATCTCTTTGCCGCATTTATTCTATCATCATGTTGTTCGAAAATACAGTGGGGTGTAAAGTCTTGTTGCATTTTGCAACCAATATTATCAGCATAGCAATTTGAGTGACAAGTTCAACTTGAAAATTGACATGAATTTGACAGTGTCTCAGTATTTGGTATGTCCAGCATAGCTTCAACAAGAGCAGCACTTGAGCTGGCAAAACCTGATGATCGTGTTGTCCAGCATGATCTGAGAATCAAACACAAGAGCATCTTGTGCTTCAGTGAAAGCAATTAAATCTGGACTTTTGCACAGGATTCACAAACTTGATTAGAGACTGAAAATAATGTAGAATATTAAATATTTCTTATTCATATTTTGTTATGTTTTGTTTAAAAAGCTAGAAAATAAATGCAAATTACCATGAGATAAAGTTTAAGATTATCTAAACTGAATTTGAGACATTTTATTTTATTCAAATTATTTTATTTTAATGTTTGTTTTGTTTTGTTTTTTTTTTCATTTTATTTTTATATAAGAATCCCAGATTTTCCATTTCAGTGTAAAATATTTTTTTATATATCTAAATATTAATTAGATATTTTATTTATGTAAACACAATTTAGCATTCCAGATTTTACATAACACTTCATATATTTTAGAATAAAAATGTATTTATTTAAATTCTTAATTTATTTTATTAATTTTAAATTATTTATTCGGTTTATTTTATCTAAATAATATGTTAAATTGTATATATTTTTTTAAAGATGTAGTCAAAAATATTTATTTATTCTATTATTTACTAGTATTTCTATTATTCCACTGTTTTATTCTGTAATTTCATTCTAATTTATTTTATTAATTTTATACATTTTATTTAATTTTTTATGTAAATAAGATCTTGAATCCCAGATTTTACAAGTCACCTCATTAAATTTGTATTTATTTAAATTGTTTTTAGCTTATTTTATTCATTTTAATGTTTTTATTCAGTTTATTTTTTATTTATCTACATAAGATCTTAAATTGTAGATTTTTAAAAAATGTAGTCAAAAAATTTTTAGTTTTAGTTTTTTTCATTTTATTTGTTATCTTTTATTCTATTTTATTCTATTGTTTACTATTATTTCTGTTGTTCTACTGTTTTTATTTGATCATTTAATTCTAATATTTATTTTATTACATTTTATTAATAATTCAAGTTATCCATTATTTCAGATTAAAATTGTATTTGGATTGTTTCAATTTATTTTATTTATTTTAATGTGTTTATTCATTTTATTTTATTTTATTTTATTTGTCTAAATTTAATTAACTTAAACTTAATTTTTACATTTTGTCAAACATCTTTCTTTCTTTCTTTATCCATTTATTCTTTTATTTACTATTATTTCTATTATTCTACTCTTTTATTGTATAATTTAATTCTAATATTTATTTCATTCATTTTAATACATTTTATTAATATTTTTTAGGTAAATATTTTCTTGAATCCAGATTTTACATATCACCTCAGATTAATTTTTTATTAATTTAACTTTTTTCAACTTATTTTATTTATTTTAATGTATTTAATCCTTTTTATTTTATTTATCCAAATATTTTTTTTATTTAGTCAAACATATCTCTTTTTTCTTTTTCTTTCTTTCTTTTCATCCTTTGTTCATTCTGTTATTTACTATTATTTATTATTCTTTTGTTTTATTCTATAATTTACTTCTAATATTTATTTTATTCCTTTAATACATTTTATTAATATTGTTTATGTAAATAAGATATTGAATCCCAGATTTTACATAATTCCTCAGACATTTCAGATTAAAATTGCATTTATTTAAATTTTCAACTTTTATAAATTTTATTCATTTTAATGTATTTATTCAATTTTCTTTTTCTAAATAAGATCTTAAATTGTAGATTTTTGAAAAATGTACTCAGAAATATTAATTTGGTTTCATTCAGTTGTTACTATTATTTCTAGTATTCTACTGTTTTATTCTATAATTTATTTCTAATGTTTATTTTATTCAATTTCATTTTTTTTTTTTTATAAATCTTGAATCTCAGATTTTCTGTTTGGCCTCAAACATTTAAAAAGTACTGTTAAGGTCTTAAGGTCTAAGGTCTGTTATGGATTATAACTAACATCATGTTTCCCCAACCGCCCTTTTCACCCTTCAGCTGACTATAAAGAGAGCTTCAGCACCATTGGCAACATTGAAGAAATCGCTTACAACGCTGTGTCCTTCACCTGGGACGTCAACGAGGAGGCAAAGGTGAGACTTCAGCTTCGATTCTCAGAGTTTCTACTGGCGTGTTAAGTTTGCGGCGTGCGGGTCAAGCTGAAGTTGCCTGATAACGGTCGTTGAGCCTGAGGAGATGTTACAGCTCCCTTCTCCTCCTCTTCCCTGCAGCATCCAATTCACTTGTCAGGAGGATTTTTCCTTCTTAGTTCCAGTACTTAACAAGCTTATTTTAAGTGCACACTTAAGGGAGGAGGTCCACCCAGTGCTCATGGTCAATATTTGTTTTTTAAAACGAGCCTTTTGAAGTAGCCTGATGTGTCATGGAAATAGCAAGAAGAGCTTTAACGGCAAATTCCCTACCTTTGGAAATCTATTTTTTGAATTATTATTATTATATTATGAAGTTTCCTAATTTAGGTAATGTATATAAAAGATACAGTGCTTCTTGAGATTTTTTTTAATGAAGGGATGCAGAAATATAAACATTTATGTGCCTTCACTTTTAAGAGGCAAATTAAGATAATTTAATAATGTAGGAGGATGTTGTAAGGTTTGAGTGTTACCTTGTATTTGTTCAACCATCGTTTGCTCACATGCACCCACATGCACACAGAAAGCCAGAGATCTGTTGTGAAAGATTTGTCGGTGTATGCAGTTGCTAACTGATTCCTGTCAGAATTGATCACGTGGCCCTGAGAACGCAAGTGGTTCTCATAACATTGAACAACAAGCTCCTCTATGAAACAACAGCTACAGGCACAGACATGAAAGGACGGGAGACCGTCAGTGGGAAACTATTTTCACCTCGGGCTGAAAGATTCGCTACCTTTCATCTTTCAACAGTCGTTTTTCCAGTGTCTCTTGATATATTGGCATGAGACAGGTTACAGTTGGGAATATTTCAAATCAATTTAGTTTTGCGTACTATTTGAATAAACCGCAGACAGGTACACAATGAAAGAGTGGCTATGTGGTTTTTGTTTAGAGTCGCCATTTAGGGATTTGACAATCGTGAACGAATTTAACAGAGAAGATTTACTCTTCGCTATTAAAGATCACGAGTGATGTAAGGTGTTGTCAGCACAGAAGCTGGATGGGTATTTTGAGATTAAAGGTGGACTAGTGCTTAAAAGATTTTTAAAAGAAAACCGACATGAACTGCTGTGCTTTATTCAGTATGTTTTTAAAGTCTGGGAGGCCAAGCAATTATAGCTTTTTATTCAGGACTAGTCTATTAATCAGACAGTCTGTAAAAGTTCACTCTGAGGTGTGTAATTACACTACCACCTCTATGGCCACTAGCATCACCAAACTGAATTGCAAAAATAATGATTTTCAAACAGGTTTCCCCTGAACGTTCCCTATGTTTGTCATTGGTCAAACAGATAGACGCACCTCCCCCAAATAGTGTGGCCACTGGTTGAAACGATGATGCTTGGAGAACTGCAACACATTTTTGCAACTTTTATAAGCATCTTGCGCATATGTGCATTTTTAAAAGGAATGCAGGGCAGTGGAATGAAACACGTTATGTGTGAACAGTCCCTAATTGCACTTTCTAGTTTTTAAACACATTGGGCCTCATTCATGAAACAGGAGCAGAACGAATTTGTGTGTAACCGTTCGTAAAGCCGTTCTGACGCAAACTTCCGAATTCATGAAAGGGTTCGTATTTTCAAAATGTTAGTTGGTACGAAAGAAATGTACACCTGCTCCCTACCACGTGTAAATGGTACGTAAAATGTTGGTTTTTTAGCAATCTGATGACGCTGAATTTTGGTGGACTGCCATAATAAATACATTCAAATACGTTCATTTACGCTTTCCCTTATTTATTTATTTATTTATTTATTTATTTTAATAGCTGAGTTGATAATTGTAAAACAGCGCTGGTCACTGCCACTATTTACCCAACCGTAAATAGAGGAGAAGTCAATACTGGTTAGTGCTTTTTATATTTAGTAAAATTCTTAAAAATGAAATGCTAGTAATACGCTGCCGCCGTGGACATCCTACCTAAATCATAGCAACCAAAGCACCTCAGCTGGAAAAACGCTGTGCCGCCACCAAAGCGTTCATTTTTGCATCTGGCTAAAAACTCTTTGGTCGACACACGTTAATTAAATATTTATTGTTAGGCATGTGGCCTATTAATCTTTTTTTTTTTTTTTTTTTTTCTTTTCCTTATGCAATATACTGGAGCCAAACCTGAGAAAGTAGACCAGATATTCCTAGACACGCATTTTGCGTAGCTGTAATTCATAGACGGGGATTATGCTAATTGTGAATGAGCGTGTGAGTTTACGAAGCGTTTGTGAATCTGAGAGTTTTCGGAAAGGTTTGTTTTACGTGCAGATTACTCAGAAATTACTTATATATTTACGAAAGTTTCATGAATGAGGCCCAATCTGTGTGAACTAAAGGTCTTCAGGGGTCCAAAAATTCGTACCCGAAACCTTAGAGACCCGTAAGTTTGTTGCACGGAACCGACCCGGACCTTTATTTAATTTGAAAGTGGGACCCGAACCTGTGCAGACCCGAGAAATGCCTTAAATGTACTACCCGGACCCGACGCGGACCCGACCGTTATTTGTAAATTGGACCCGGACCCGAACCCGGCTGGGACGACACAGACCCGACTGCACCCGGTCGGCATATGCACAGCGAACTGCTATTAAGTCAATAAACAAGTTGCGAAAACATTTTGGCTTACCTACTGTTAGAAGCCCTGACTGCGATCATCCTCCTTGACACTAACATTTCCGTCCATGTTAGGCTGTTCCTCTCTCTTGCCGAGTGAAAGAGCCTTCTTCATTAATTATTCCAGCTCAGAGCAGTTTATTTATTTATTTAATTATTATTTAAAATAAAAAAACGCACATAAGAAGTGCGTTACACTTTACTGTGTGCGCAGTGGTGTAGTGGTGTCTGAAGTGGGTACACTCTTAATTATTTAAGGTATTGCTTTCGTTATACTGTACTAATTTAATTAGTAATCAACAATTAATTATCATGTTACCCACTCTGCACCTCCCCTGACATGCTCTTGCGCATGCAGGTGGCATTTCTGTCACTAAGCAGGACGAAGCGGGCGCGGGCGCAATCATATTTCAAAGGAAGCCGGCGCCACGGTCTTGCTTTTATGGAGTATTCGCATTTATTCACGTGCAGTTGGATTAGATATCATGTGGTGGACTGTCATAATTTTGGCTAATCCAAGGCACTACTGAATGATGCGCATCAGAGTGGATTTACACAAAGCCGACTGAAGTGGGTACGCCGTATACCTTGAACTGCACCATCGTGCGTGTTCAATAGGTGCGTCTCTTCTTCAGTAAAAGAAAACAATACAAAACATATGCATAAAGCTCCACCTAGTTAATCTTATGAGGAATTCACATGGGACAGCTTGATACCGTCCGCTTGCAGTACTAACATTAAGTCACGCATGTTATTCAGCCCCCCCCCCCCCCACATTTTTGTCTGGCTCACACTTTTCTCATCCTACAATTTTAAGTGGCAAGTTACAAAACACACGCAAAGTGCTGACCGACACTGATCACTGGCGGGTGTGGTGTTCTCCGATCAATTCGGGTATTACACACAAATGTTAAACAGACCCGGGACCCGAGGTAGGGGTCCAAAAACAAATTATGTGTGAACAGCCCCTTACTGTGCTGTTTTTTTTTAATGCAAAAACAAATTATGTGTGAACAGCCCCTTATTCCACTGTTTTCTAGTTTTTTAAGCGCAAAAACATGTTATATTTGAACTTCCCCTTTTTGCACACTCTAATTTCTAACTTTCTAGCTTTTAAACACATTCTGTGTGAACAGCATCTTACTGGACACTTTTCTAGTTTTTAAACGCAAAAACACGTTGTGTGAACAGTCCCTTACTGTGCTGTTTTTTTGTTTTGTTTTGTTTTGTTTTGTTTTAGTTTTTTTAGTTTTTAGTTTTAATGCGCAAAAACATATTGGGCCTTATTCATGAAACTTTCGTAAATATATGACACACGGATTCACAAACGCTTCGTAAATGTCCGATTTGATAGTGGAACGTGCATGTTAATGAATTCCAATCATTTGTAAATAGGGCGCTCATACACGCTCATTCAATAATAATGAGATGCTTTAGCTGCTATGATTTGGAATATCCACAGTGGCAACGTATTACTAGTATCTCACTGTTAACAATTTTACTAAATATAACCAGTAATATTGACTTCTCTGTTGAAGGCAATTGTTGTATAAGCGGATGGTTGGTCGGTATTTGTTATCAACACAGCTACAAAAAAAATCAAAAAGACAGCAAGGGCAAATGAACTTGTAATTATTATGGCAGTGCATCAAAATTCAGTGTCATCGTTTTGCCAAAAAGAACACAGAACATTTTCCACACCATTTACACCTGGTACGGAGCAGGTGTACATTTCTTTTGTACCAACATTTTGAAAATGAATTCGAAAATTTACGTCAGAACGGCTTTATGAACAAATTGAGCAAAAATTGGTTCTGCTCGTGTTTCATGAATGAGGCCCATTGTGAGTGAACAGCCCCTTACTGCACTGTTTTATAGTTTTTAAACGTAAAAGCATATTATATGTGAACAGCCCCTTACTGCACACTTTTCTAGTTTTTAAATGCAAAAACATATTATATGTGAAAAGCCCCTAGCTGCACTGTTTTCTAGTTTAAACGCAAAAACACGTTGTGTTTTCTTTCTAGTTTTTTAAACATTCTGTGAACAGCATCTTATTGCACACTTTTCTAGTTTTAAATGCAAAAACGTTATATGTGAACAGCCCCTAATTGCACTTTCTTGTTTTTTTTTTTCCACATATTCTGTAAACAGAACCTTCTTGCACACTTTTCTAGATTTTATATGCAAAAACATGTTATATGTGATCACCTCCTTATTGCACTGTTTTCTAGTTTTTAAACGCAAAAACATGTTATATGTGAACAACCCCTTATTGCACTTTCTAGTTTTTTGTTTTTTTTTACAAATTCTGTGAACAGCACCTTATTGCACACTTTGCTAGCTTTTAAATGCAAAAACTTGTTATATGTGAATGTGATCACCCCCTTACTGCACTGTTTTCTAGTTTTTAAACGCAAAAACATGTTGTGTTAACAGACCCTTATTGCACTGTTTTCTAGTTTTTAAATGCAAAAGCATGTTTTCTTTAAATGCCTGTCATGTGTGAACATACTAAAAACGTGTTCTATGTAAAGGACAGTGCAGTACTGTTTTCAAGTTTTTAAATGCAAAAATGATTTGTGTGTGAACAGCCCCTCACTGTGAATGTTTTTTTTTTCCCCCTATTTTTTATACGCAGTAACGTATTCTCTGAGAACAGTCCCTTTATACTTTGGCAACTTGGTGGAAAAACTGCCCCTGGCTCTTTTGTCATGAGATAATAAGACGTGATTGCCTGGCCATACTTGACCTTTTCCAAGCTCAGAAATGCAAGTTTTTTCAAGCTGATTTGTGCATGTTTTTTTTTTCCAGGTGTTCATTACCGTGAACTGTCTGAGCACTGATTTCTCCTCACAAAAGGGAGTCAAAGGTCTTCCGCTTATGATCCAGATTGACACCTACAGTTACAACAACAGGAGTAACAGACCCATCCACAGAGCCTACTCACAGATCAAGGTCTTCTGTGACAAGGTTGGTCCTACATCCGTGTGACTGTTGTGGGTCAAAGGGCCTGAGTCATTTGAGTCAACGACATGAATCGTTTTATTTGCATAAGTTGTACAATAAGTATTACAGTTTACAGTGGAAATTTTCTTGTTTGCCATTGCCATTTCTTGTAGTAGGTATAATGATATGACCTTCATGTAGTGTATTTGTTTTTGTATTGCAGTTCATTTGTCACTGGAATTGGCTACTTTATACACTAAACTTAGTTAATAGTGTTATTTAGTAAATGTAATTTATTCTCTGCTGTCCTTTTCATACCTTATATCTGTTTAACAACAATAGCCAGTATGAAAACACAAACATCTCCTCTGTACAGGGAGCTGAGCGAAAAATTCGTGATGAGGAAAAAAAGCAGCTTCGGAAGAAGGTCAAAGGTCAGGCTGTTGGCAACCAGGGTCATGATGGTGAGAGTTGTGTCAACCAACCATACATTCATTTATTTAATATATAGCGCTATTATCCTTACATGTTGTATCTGACATTTTACTCTGATTATGGATAAAATGCACATAACAATAGGCATTTAGTGATGAGTAAGAATATGACTAAAAACAGTTCTGCATTACAGGTTTTGACCTAATATGTGACAACTATGACCTTGTGGTCTATGAAACATGACTATGTGCGTTTCTCAGCATCAGCATGCTGATTTTGACTTGAGTCATTGGTTTTCTTTCACTCTATTAGGTAAGAGAGGAAGTTTTTCCACTTTAGCTCAAAAGAGGCCAGATATTACGCTCTTCAAAACAATGACAGATCTGGAGTCCCAGCCTGTACTCTTCATCCCCGACGTCCATTTGAACAACCTCCAGAGAGCCGGTCAGGTAAGGAGGAGGAGGATGAATGCAGTTCTCAAAGTGATACTGAAATTGTTTCAGTGCTGAATTGTTGGGTATTGATCAGAACTAATTATTGAGGCGTTGTCTCTTAGTAATGACTAGATCATAGTAGTGAGTTTTTAAATTATTCAAATGGATGCAATCTCTGTTTAACTAAATTATCAAAAGTCACTGCTTATACTTTTGAATATAATGTGAAAACATGTTTAGTTTTAAGTCTTTATGATGTTTTGTTTTCTCTTTGTTTACAGGTGTTCAGTTTTGGTGTTGAAGAAATGGAGAGTGATGGGTCAGTGCATGTACTATAAATCTCCTGTTTATAATTAAATGGTGTTTATGGATGCGAGATATTAAATTAAACGTAAAATTTAAAAGCAACATTTAATAGCACTTTTGATTTAATCTTTAGCAAGTCTTAACAGGAATATTAATTCTTCATACTGTACATTTATAATGTTGTGAAACTTCAGGATTAGTTCACTTCTAAATGAATTTACTCAGCCTGATGTCATCCAAGATGTTCATGTCTTTCTTTCTTCAGTTGAAAAGAAAGGAAGGTTTTTGAGGAAAACATTCCAGGATCTTTCACCATAGAGTGGACTTCAGTGGGGATCAACAGGTTGAAGGTCCAAACTGCAGTTTCAGTGCAGCTTCAAAAGGGCTCTAAACAATCCCAGCCAGGGAATAATGGTTTTATCTAGCAAAACGATTGGTCATTTTCTAAAAAAAAAAATACTAATTTTTATAGTTTTTGTGTAATCTGGTTCAAAAAAGTAGAGTAGGGCAAAAAACTCCATCTTATTTTCTCCTCCAACTTCAAAATGATCCATAATTGTTGTTTTGCCTTTTTTTGGGCGCTTGTCTTTCTTTGCACATTTCCTTTGTAAACACTGGGTCGGTACCAGAGGTCGCATTAACCGAAAATTGTCTGATTTTTTTTTTTTTATCAGTGACGGAAAAATCTGAAGGCTGTTTGACAGATTACACTGAGGGTGATCTATTGTAAATTGTAGCTGTAATTCCCACTCCTGTCTAGTTGGCGGCGAGTGCGCTCCAGTGTAGCAGCAAAGCACTGGATCCAGAACAAAAACGAAACTGTCACGAATGTTTTGCTATGCGTTTGATTACGCACAGGCGAGTACACAGAAGCTACAACGATCTATAATGCCACATCAAAATCAGGATTTAAGAATCAATATTGGTTCAAAATGAGAATTATTAAAATCGAGAAATCGTTTTTTGTTTACCCACCCCTAGCGTATTTTGTTGTTTTTAAACACTGCGCTGTCGTCCTGTAGGTTCATGAAATGTGAACAAACATAAAAGCAATTAAATGTGTTGTTATAATTAAAATATGAAAATAAAATGACGGGTAATAATAGATTATGGCTGAATTTTTACAACCCTGTCTGTCAAAATGACGGGCAATGTTAAAGTCTCTAGTCGGTACTTCCGCCAATGTGACATAGTGCAAGATGAGCATTTGTGGTTAAAAGGTATATAAACTGTTATTTTTTATAAAAATGATTGTTTCGCTAGATAAGACCCTTATTCTTTGGCTGGGATCATGTAGAGCCCTTTGAAGCTGCATTGAAACTGCAATTTGGACCGTCAGCCCGTTGATCCCTATTGAAGTCCACTATATGGAGAAAAATCCTGGAACGTTTTCCTCAAAAGCCTTAATTTCTTTTCGACTGAAGAAAGAAAGACATGAACACTTTGGATGACATAGTGGTGAGTAAATTATCAGGAAATTTTAATTCTGGAGTGAACTAATCCTTTAATGACTGATTTTAGTTTAGTGTTTTATTGTCAGCCATTTATTGGCTTTTAACATTTTAATTGACACTTTGTTAATTTTATGATCAGTCTGGTGAATGCTTATTTGTATTAATTCACTCAAAAGGCGAAATGTTTTGGAGTCCAGCATGCATCGGACTAGTAGTCAATCCAGTGTTTTTTTAATGTATCTGCAATAGGCATTATAACTGTAGTATTGAAAGGCATCATTATAATTCTGAGTATGTTTTTCATGCAGGGTGGCTATGAAAAGACCATTCCGGTCATCAGAGGATGATAATCCTCCACCCGCCAAATACAGCAGAGAGGAAAAAAGAGGTATGATTTACTGCATACTGTAGCTGTAAGTTTTACGTGTGTCAACAGATTGCGTCTCATTTTTCTATATTAATGCTTAATGTTTTTTTTTTTTTTTTTTCTCCAGTCCTGCTGTACGTAAGGAGAGAAACCGATGAGGTTTTTGATGCACTGATGCTAAGATCTCCAACACTGAAAAGTTTGCTTGAGGCAGTAAGTACAATGTCACGCAGCAGTGCGTACTTGCAACACATGGGATGTACACTTGGAGTCTTATCAGACAGAAGTAATTAGGTATTGCATTGCATTCAGTAGCAGATCAGATTACTTTCCGTGGAATACAACAACAGTCGGAAATAAGCTGCCACACATGGAGGCTTGTCAGAACATTTTCTGTTTAAAGGAGTTGTTCCTTCCCGAATGACATTTACTCACCCATATGTCAAGATGTTCATATCTTTCTTTCTTCAGTTGAAAAGAAATAAAGGTTTTTGAGGTGTTTTTCTCCATATAGTGGACTTCAATTGTGGCCAATGGGTTGAAGGTCCAAATTGCAGTTTGAAATGGCTCTACGTGATCCCAGCCGAGGAATAAGGGTTTCAACGAGCAACGAGTCATTTTCTAAGAAAATACAAACTTATATACTTTTTAACCACAAACTTAATCACGTTGGAAAGGTCACACGTGACGTAGGCAGAAGTACCGACCCAGTGTTTACAAAGCAAACGTGCAAAAACAGTCAAACGCCGGTAAAACAACTAGGGATGTCACAATACCGTTCGGTACGACATCCACGGTTCAATACGTGCTTATGAATTGCGTTTTTTCGCGTTTGTATTTAAATAATTTAGCAAGTCTTAACAAGAATATTAATTCTTCATACTGATCATTATAATGTTGTGAAACTTAAGGATTAGTTCACTTCTAAATGAATTTACTAAGCCTGATGTCATCCAAGATGTTCATGTCTTTCTTTCTTCAGTCGAAAAGAAATGAATGTTTTTGAGGCAAATATTCCAGGATCTTTCACCAAAGAGTGGACTTCAATGGGGATCAACAGGTTGAAGGTCCAAACTGCAGTTTAAAATAAGTTGTTTTATTTCTCTCGGAATTTGCTGTGTGCCCGTGATTTCACGTGCTGATGAGGAAACGCGTCCCTGCTTATATTTGAAAAAGAGTTATAAAAACAAAAGTTATAAAAAAACATTACAACTTGTTTTTAATTCACAACATCAGTCGAGTGTTTAAAATAACTTCCTTATGTGATCTGATGTGGCTTCGTATCTCAGAATGAGGCAGACAATATATTCTGTACTCATATTCTATGTAATGTTATGTCGATTAGCAATGGCTTACATATATACTTAATTATTACGAAAATACACGAGATGGCTTGAAGAACATAGATAAACCATATATTATTGCAGACTAGTGTTTATTGTCCTTACATTTCATCATTCAAAACGTTGAGCGTTATATCTTGTTTTTATTCAGTTACAGCAATAGCGATGCTTTTATCCATATTAATTGTGATGGGTCGTTCTTGAACGATTCGTTCATTTTGAACGAATCTTTAATGTGACTTGGGACGAATGAGTCGTCTCGGGGAGTGATTTGTTCAGTCGCGCACGCGCAGCATCCTATTAGGTTCTGTACTGGAATTAGTTCACCTGTTTCAAGTCTTTCGAGAGGGTGCTCACTGCAGAGCCAAATGGGAGGAGCTGGAGGTCTAGCTCCCCCTCACTGGAGGTAATGAGTGGAGATAGACACCTAACCACACCCTAACCCTACCCCTTACCCTATCCTAAACATAACTCCACCCATTAGTTCACACAGAGGTGGAGCTGGACATCCAGAGAGGGGGAGCTGGAGGCCATTCGGCTCTGCAGTGAGCAGTACTTGGGTTTTCCGAGTCGTTCGTTCATCTTATGGGGCTGTCACGTGATGAACGAACGACTCGAACCCAAAGACTTGAGACAAACTAATCAATTCTTTTTCTGGCTCACACTGCATTGGTTCATCTTATGGGCCTGTCACGTGACGAACAAACGACTCAAACCTGAATTAATCTTTTCTGTTTCTTATAGCATTATAGTTTTGTCTTGTTCGTAGTGTGATCAACGTTTGTGTAAGCAGTAGATGAGTGAGGGAAGTAACACGTAACATTTTTATTATATTTTGCTAAAATGAACGAAATTAACGAAATCACTTTGAAAAAAAGATTTGTTCATTTTGCTGAACGGGACTCAAAGGTCCGAGTCGGTAAAATGATCCGAACTTCCCATTATGATTACGCAATCGGAGAGCTAGTGCAAGATGAGCGTTTGTGGTTGAAAAGTATATACATTTGTATTTTTTTTTAAGTAAATGACTGATCGTTTCGCTAGGTAAGACTTTTATTCCTTGGCTTTGATCGTGTAAAGCCCTTTGACGTTGCATTGAAACTGCAATTCAGTCCTTCAACCCATTGGCCGCCATTGAAGTCCACTATATAGAGAAAAATCCTGGAATGGTTTCCTCAAAAAACTCAATTTCTTTGCGACTGAAGAAAAAAAGGATATGAATATCTTGGATGACATGGGGGTGAGTCAGTTCTCAGGAAATTTTCATTCTGAAAGTGAACTTCTTTAAGCTGCTGTTTGGATTAAGTTCTCTTTCTTCTCTTCAAGATATCAGGCAAATATTCTATTCCTGTGGAGAAGATGACTAAAATCTATAAGAAAAGCAAGAAAGGGTGAGTAAACATACTAGCGCTGAATGCGTTTAATTGTTTACATTATCAGTTAAAGTCTTACATTTTCATTTTCATTCTACCACTAGTATCCTAGTCAACATGGACGACAACATCATTGAGCACTACTGCAATGAGGACACGTTCATCCTTTCCATTGAAAATCAGGCGGATTGTTTCCGGGTCACTCTCACTGAAATCTAAATGCTTGTGCCACAACAAACACGGTTCTGCTGGGAGGACTTTTGTTACCCTGAAACAGCACACAATCCATTCTGTGACTCTGTTTGCCTCTTATGAGCTCTTTTATGAATATTAAAAGAGGAAAACGCTTTTGGAAGTCGTTGACTTGGGAATGCACTTCAGTGGACCTGCTGGTACAGTTTAACTTGGTTAAATAAACTTTATAATGAGCAACACATAAAATGCTCTTCCAAAGCACTATAATATGCCGTTAAGTTTTATGGCTTTTTTTCTTTGATGTGCTGTCTCCCCCTTGAGGCCAACAGTGTGAAGCCCTAAAAAAATACCAGACTTTTGCATGCATTCAGTCTTTTCCTGTATTCTTGCATAATATTGGAACATAAAAGAGATCTATATAGATACTCTTATTGTAGGAAGACGTTGTAATATGCACAACAAATAGCATACATTGAAGAATGGGCCAAATGCTACACTGTACTTTTACCTTGCGTGTTACATGAATGTATAGTTTACACATTTTCTTCATTGTGTTGAATGTTGATGTTTTGATGAAAAAAAAAAACTTGTACATATTTTTTATGGCTTATTTTATCAGTTGAATAAACAATCTTTACTGTCTTGCATTCACACGTATTAATTTGGGAAACTGTCGTCTGACCAGTTGAAGTTTTAGTCACTTAAAAAACCTGCAGCAAGAGAAAAACCAGATGTTCAACTTTCACAAACATCTATAATCCGTTATGTGCACATTGTTATTACTTTAATAAGTAATTAATACTTTTGAGCTAGGATGCATTACGTTTATCAAAAGTGAGATAATCTGGAAAATGTGCACAAAATAGTCAGCAGTAATATTAAGAGCTGCTGTCAAGATACTAATAAGAAATATTATTTCTTGAGCGTTTCAGCATATTAGAATGATTTCTGACAAATCGTGTGATGCTGAAGACGAGTAATGATGCTCAAAATTCAGGTTTGCCAAAACATAAATAAATACTGATATTAAATATATTCAAATAGACAGTTATTGTAATAATATTTTAAAATATTGCAATTTTACTGTATTTGGATCAAGTAAAGGCAGCCTTGATGAGCATAAAAGACTTCTTTCAAAAAAAAGAAGACTTTCAAAAAACGTAACCAACCCTAAACTTTTTTTTTTTTTTGGCACATGTATCTGCTACAGTAGCTTAACTTGTAGTATTTAACCATGAACTTGAAGTAAATCGTTATTTTTACTATCGTTCTGTTAGCTGTTTTATCATTTGTATGAAATTTGCATGATTGTCTATATGTCCCTGCTTTTGCTAAATAGCGGTTTTATGTTAATGATCCCCTGTCTCTGATTTTCGGAGAATTGCGTTTGAAAGCACAATTAGTTTCACACTTTAATATGCAAACACACCCTCTGACTCGCATTTGTTTCCCAGGCTTTAGGTGTGTGTATAATTATGCAGGCACAGGTGTCTCCATCACCGTCTACATAAGAAGGTTCAGTCTTTAACCCTGGGGGTATTTGCTGGCAATGAGTCTCATGACTGCTGATTCATTCTGATTTCTGTTGCAGTGCTGTTGTTAGTGTTCCCCAATCAGAAACAATATGAATACGAAAACCTTTAAGCTGCATCTGACAAGTTTCCAAACAGGTTTCTGGTGTTTTCTGAGAAACAGGTCATATACCGTGACCCAGAGTTTGAGTAGTGCTATGCAATTCATTAACACCATAACCACACTGTCAGCTTCTTCTTTTTTACTGTAGCTTATCTGTATGTAGTTGTTTTTTTTTTTTTTTTTTTTTTTTAACACATTAATCTGACCAGGAAGCCAATCGTAAAGGTAGCTTTTCTGTTTATGTTTTCCCCAGTATGTGGCTTAATTAATTTTTATCGTTTTTTGTTATGTTACAGCAGGACAACTGATCATTTATTGTGGCCAACGGAATAGATCTTGATGTTCTTGTACGTTATTAGAGGTTAACCCTATTGTAATTATAAAAATGGCCAAGGATCAGCAATCTCCACGTAAAACTGTACGGGCAGACCAAACCGTAAGTCACAGAGACTGGAACTTTGGAGGGATGGTACAGTATCGTGGCTCGCCCCAATCGGCCTGATTGGGATGATTAAATCACGATAAATCGCGATAAATCGCTCATAACTACCAAACCGTTCGTTGCAGGCTCAAGTGTCTTATGTTTTTGGAATTTCCTGAAAAACCTACTTTGCGTACTAGTCCTAGGCTTTTCACCCGATCAGAGCAAAACCAGTGCTGGAAGACTCGTGGAATGAATATAATTATAAAAAAATATATACAGCTAGAAGCAGTGATTACCGGGGTTCAAGCGCTTTAAGACATTTAAGCACATATGAAAAAAGACATTATTTAGCAAGCCTGTAACCACCTAAATCAATTATTTAAAAAAAGCATTTTTGGCAATTCCTGGTAATTTACCATTGAAAAGGTTTTTTCTTTTAAACTTTTATGAATGTTATAGTGCCAGCTGTGGTCCGATCCCATTAAAACTTTGCATGCTTGTTTAGAATCACCTGTCGCATGTGCTTAGCAGGTTTCATGACGTTTTGAGTTTTCCTTTAGGCTTTACAGGATTTTGGTTACATTTGGACAGGCCCCTTTTCTAAACGACCCCTGTTACAGCTTCACAAAGTGTAGATTCAACTTTTTTTTGAGAATTATTGGCCTTGAGAGTCTAGAGAATTGTACTGCAGTGTTTTTTTCAAGATTGAGTGAAAGACCTAGAACTAGTTCGCAAAAGTAGGTTTTTGACATCTTCTTAATCAGAATTAAACTGTGTGATTAACAGCAGTAGTTCTAGAGGCAAAATTGTCTGGAATGAGGAGTTCTTTCATATGATATGTGTATGTGCAAAAAAACTGTGCAATGTACAATTGTTTACAATTTGTCCTATCGACATGAAAATCGATGTGCACGGTCTTGGTCCAAAGTGCAACAAGTGGCAATAAGGAAGCTTGCATATCTCAAAAAACATGGATGCCATAGGCCAATGGACTTTGAGCACCTATTAAACAAGGTTAACAAGGTCGCTTGGGACAATACTTGGTGGGCCTGTTTGACTCACGGCCCCAAAGGTCTCTGAGAAATTTGAAGAAAATCGGCCACTGGAGATTGTATATTGTATATAACAATTGTATATTGCATGTTTTTTTCACATATACATAAAACACACAATGTACAGTGCAGTACAATTCTGGACTCTCGGGGCAATAATTATAAAAATGTTGAAATTTACCCTTTGGGAAGCTATAACAGGGTCGTTTAGAAAAGGGGCCTTTCCATATATACCCAAAAGCCTATAAAGCCTAAATGAAAACTCAAAACTTCACAAAACCTGGTGAGCACATGCAACAGGTTATTCTAAGCAAGCATGCGTGTTTTATGGAGATTGGACAACCGCTGGTGCTATATAACACTCAAAAAAGATTCAAAAACACTGTTAGATCAGGTCCCTACGCCAGACAATTAGGATCCAGCCCTGGACACCAGATCCCGTCAGAAAATATCAGTCTTTCGGTAACAGGACAACTAGTCAGCAAGTTGTAGTTACCCCAACCCCACTAACAAGCAGGTTTCTGTCAGTTATGAAGTTGACCGATGAAAGCCAGAAAAGAGCAGAAGCAGGAGACGAAGTGATGATGGTAAAAAAAGGTATAACAGAATTTATTGAACAGTTTTAGTTGCGTATGTCTCAATGTTCAGACTTCGTCTGGGGAGTACAGCTCAAAGAACAATGATATATCAAACGGATTTAACATCCCATAAACCTTGAATTTCCATAAACATCCCCGTTATCTATTTCTTAGACCAAACAATTCATGAAACCCCACAATCATGGAACTGAACAATAAAGAAAATGCATAAGCAAGGAAAATAATAAGAAATATAAAAACATATAAATGAATAATATATATGAATAAATGAATAAATGATAAATACTTAAATAATCAAATAAATAATTAAATATGAATTATGTGAATGACTAATGATTGTAAAATGTTTATGAATAATTATGTAAATAAATGATTATAAATGAAATTAAAAACAAACAGAAAATGTAAACACAACACAATAATTTGCATGGAAGGATCTAAGGATCCTTCAACACTATATACCTATGGTAAATTACCTCAAATCACAGAAAACGTTCACATTCATGCATACACCAGATCTTCCCATCGTACGCTCGATCTCCTTACCTTACCTTATGTTATTTATTATATTTTTGCTCTATTTTAATTGTTTTGTGTTTCTTATTTAAATGCTGAAGAAACACTTACAATAGGCTGTTTTATAACAAGTCCCTTTGTTACAACATGCCCCACTATGACAAGATGAATCAGTGAGTTAATTAATAAGCTACAGTTTTTTTTTTTTTTTTTTTTTTTTGTCTAGCTTTTTAGCAGCCAAGACTTGTGTCTGTGTCTGTACAGAAAATTACTTTCATAAACCCACATTGAAAATTGTCACTGGAGTGAATCATACGCGGCCCTGCACAAAAACAATTTTGTTTTAAAACACATAAATGTTTAGCTACATAACACTTCGTACCTTTGTGTATTTTCCTGCAAGGATACTGTAAGACTGTAACTGTAAGAGCAGGATTGTTGGATTTTTTTTTTTTTTTTTTTAATCACGTAGATTATAACCTTTTAAATGGATGGACAAAATATCTCACATATAAATAATATTAAACTTAAACGGAAAACTTAACTCTTATTTTGAATTTGCCAATAAGGAAGCACTAAAAGTGAAAGTATACCATCTACTGAATGTATCACGAATCGAGTTTCGTTGTTAGCCTAGCAGAGAGCTGTCTCCATCTTAAAATGCGTTTTCCCTCATTTAATGTAAGCTAAGCATATTATAAGCGACATTTAGCAAAATTATTAGTTATCTTGTCAGGAGCTGCTCGGTGATGTTTACAATCCTCGTCTTCCTGTCGTTGGTTTATGGTGAGTTTTCGACATTTATTCGTGCTCCTATATTGTTTTCAGCCGAGGTGCTTGCATATTTGCATAGGTAGGTTTTATATTAGTTTACGTCATAAAAATGCTAGGTTTTTAGACGTTAAATCGATTAATGGCTCAGAATGATCCTTTTGCTTTCGGTTTTATTTTCAATAGTCTGGTTTTGTTAGATTTGGCGCCCCCTGCTGTTTGAGTGAATGTGCTCTCGTCACAGGGCTGGAGGGAGCTGATGTGGTCCTGTCCTGCTCTCTTATCGAGGAAGGGGGCGGGATGGGAGGCATGATGGGCGGGGCAATGTTTAAGCGCACTCCCTCTACTCTGGTCTTCAAGGATCTTGTTGGGAATGATGGTCTGTCGCCAGAGCTCGTGACCCCATATAACCCCCCTGAGACCCCTAACGCTGACGATCTCATCTTTGAGATGACCTGTAAGTGGACTGAATTTAAAGTCAGCAACTACATGTTTAAACATAAAAACATACAATATCTTTCTTCCTCCATTGTTTCTCACCCCACAGTACCATCCATTCAGATTCCTAACGCAGACTTGCTTCTTCATGCTGATTGCAATGAACAAGAAGTGGTTTGTGAGATCAGCCGTTATGTTCCTCGGGGTGCTGAGATGGATTCGCTACCTGCTCATTTTATTGGTTCAGTTCAGCTGGAAGGTGGAGGCATTAGCCTTACTCTTGTCCTGCAAACGCTTCACGGTGACACAGCAAAATCTGACACAGAACCACTTATGCAGAGTAAACTGAACCTGCCTCTCAGCCAATCTGGAACATTGCTGACAGAGGGTAATATTGTAATATGTTAATATTTTGGTCTGTGTTTCTATCTGTCTGTCTATCTATCTATCTATCTATCTATATTCTGTTCACCCACAAACTTTGCATTCACTCACAAACTATTATTGCATTTCCCCAAGAAATTAGCATTTTCTCAATAAACACTTACATTTAGCAAAAGTATTGCATTCCCCCAAGAAGCTTTGCTTTCTCTCACCAAAGTACTGGGGTCGCAAAAATATAGCTTCACTGAGAAACTTTGCATTCTCGTACAAAAATTATTTTCTCTCACAAAACATTTGCATTCTTTCACAAAACATTTGGGTTCTCTCACAAAATATTTGGGTTTTCTAAATAAAAACAGCATTTTCTCACAAAAGGTTTCCGTTCTGTAACAAAACATTTACATTCTCTCATAAAACATTTGTGTTCTATCACTAAACTTTTGCGTTCACTCAAAAAGTCTATCTCTCACTAAAATTCTGTTCTCTAACAAAACGTTTTTGTTTTCTAACAAAACATTTGCGTTCTCTCACAAGACATTCACGTTCTCTCAAAACATTTACTTTATCTCACAAAATGTTTGTTTTCTCACAAAACGTTTGCGTTCTCTTGAAAAATGTTTACTTTCTTTCACTAAACGTTCTCCCACTAAACATTTACTTGTACAAAACATTTGCATTCTCACAAAACATTTACTTTATCTCACAAAACATTTGCATTCTCACTAAATGTTTGACACATACAAACGTTACAAAACATTTACATTCTCTCATAAAATGTGTTCTATCACTAAACTTTTGCATTCTCTCAAAAACTTTTGCATTCTCTAACAAAAGGTTTCCGTTTTCTAACAAAACATTTGTGTTCTCTCACAAAATGTTTGCGTTCTCACAAAACTTTTGCGTTCTCTCAAGAAATGTTTACATTCTCTAACAAAACGTTTCTGTTCTCTAACAAAACATTTGCGTTCTCTCACAAAAAGTTCGCGTTCTCACAAAACATTTACTTTATCTCACAAAACGTTTGTGTTCTCTCAAAAAACATTCACTTTCTCTCACTAATCGTTTACTTGTACAAAACATTTGCATTCTCACAAAACATTTACTTTATCTCACAAAACGTTTGTGTTCTCAGTAAACGTTCGTGTTCTCACAAAACATTTACTTTCCCTCACTAAACGTTTGTTTTCTCACAAAGCGTTTTCATTCTAAAAAAAGTTTGCGTTCTCTAACAAAACAGTTGTGTTTTCTCACAAAAAGATGTGTATTTGAACCCTTTCCAACAATGACTATGATTTTCAGATCCATCTTTTCACACTGAGAATAACTGAGGGACTCATATGCAACTATTACAGAAGGATCAAACACTCACTGATGCTCCAAAAGAAAAAACGATGCATTAAGAGCCAGAGGTGTAAACTTTGAACAGAGTTTGTGTTCTCTAAAAAAATGGTTGCGCTCTTTGAAAACAAATTAAGCTACTCTAAAAAGAATCTAACAATAAATCATAAGTGATGGGTGCTTTCAAAACACTGCTTTATAAACCTTTACCAATCTTTAATTTTAAATGAGTAGTTTGGAGCTTGATTCAAACGTCATGTGATTACATCATGCTGTTTCAAACCTTGTTTTGATTTATTTCAAAAATCTGATGGTGAATATGAACAAGTGTCTGATGATTTTATAATGTATGTTCAGTTATAATTAATTTATTGAATCTAATACTTATGGGTCTATAATACAAAGGAGAATGATTGTTTCTGTCATCTTTCCCACTCTACCCAGTTGTGTTTGTGGTGTTTTCACGCGTCCCATCAGTCGAGGCTCCAATCGGGGGTGATGCACTGTTAGACTGTGGCTTTAGACAGAAGAACTCCGTCCCTGGGCAGGATGTGGCCCTTGAGTGGCGCATACAACACAGAGGAAATGGCCGTAAAATTCTTGATATGAAAGCGAGGGAAACAGAAACAGACGTGGAACAAGACTGTAAGTGAGAAGAATTCAGATGTTTAAAGGAAAACATGTTTGGATGCTAAATATCACACTACTGTTATACACTACAGTATTTGTGGACCGGAACAACACAAGTGCTGAAGCAGATCTTCTGGTGCGGGACGGTAATGCGTCTCTGACTCTGAAGAGGTTAAAGGTCACAGATGAGGGCACATACATCTGCACTGTCGGCTCTGGAGAGTTTCAGACTCAACAGATCGTGCAGCTGCACATCACACGTGAGTCTTTCATTGGCATACACTGAGCAGGGTCAAAAAGCCTTTTAATATTCTATAGAAAGGTGTTTTAATAATTTGTTCACATCTATTTCCTTACATTTTATTTGAAATAAATTAATGAAAGATTCCATCCTATTTCTTTACCCAGAACCTCCTCGTGTCACACTATCCGAGGAGAAACTGACATTTCAGGATACGACACCCCAGAAACTGAGCTGCCATTGTCATCGCTACTATCCTCTGGATGTCCAGGTCAGAATAAGTACAAAACCATATTCTGATCTTGTTTTGGAGTCTGTCCTTGTTTCCTGACAGCCTGTGTTCCTGTAGGTGGAGTGGTTTTCCCAGGCGCCTTCCGAAGAAGAGCCTGTCTCTTTGTCGAAAGAATCCTCCCTCTCTAGTCACCGGCAGCACAGTGATGGAACATTTTCCCTCTCCTCTCACCTCACCCTTCAGCCTGATAAAAACCCACCTGGAACGGTTATCACCTGTAGGGTGTCTCATCCCGCTTTAGAAACACCAACTGATGCCACTCTGACTGTGAACGAACCTGAGCCAGGTAAGAGATTTTTTTGTGTTAAGCTACCCTTGATTTTTTCACAAATAGTATTTTTTTATGTAAACTTACAGAGCAAACTAATCAATGAAAAAAGTGTTATATTCATATGCAAAATAATTTTATGTAGTATTAGTAAAACTGTTTAATTTCTTAATTTAAATATCCCTGAAGTCCTTTGCAAAAGAAAACTGTTGTTGTTTTTTTAACAGACACAGCCTTCTGGACAATAATTTTAATAGTGGCGATATCAGTGGTGTTTTTGTATCAAGCATTTAGAGGTGCAGGTGAGTTTAAAAGTTTAAAAATCCACACATAGCTCTACAGTTGAGGTCAAAAATTTACATACAACTTGCAGAATCTGCAAAATGTTAATTATTTAGGAAAATAAGAGGTATTGTACAAAATGCATGTTATTTTTCACATAAAAGACATTTACATACGTAAATAATAGTTACATTTATAAAAATGTCCCCGTTCAAAAGTTTACATATGGTTGATTCTTAATACTGTGTTGTTTCCTGAATGATCAATAGCTGTTTCTTTTGTTTGTTTGTTTAGTGATAGTTGTTCATGAGTCTCTTGTTTGTCCTGAGTTAAACTGCCCGTTGTTCTATAGAAAAATCCTTCAGGTCCTGCACATTCTTTGGTTTTTCAGCATTTTTGTGTATTTGAACCCTTTCCAACAATGACTGTATGATTTTCAGATCCATCTTTTCACACTGAGAATAACTGAGGGACTCATATGCAACTATTACAGAAGGATCAAACACTCACTGATGCTCCAAAAGAAAAAAACGATGCATTAAGAGCCAGAGGTGTAAACTTTGAACAGAATGAAGATGTGTACATTTTTCTTATTTTGCCTATATCTTTTTTTTTTTCATTTAGTACTGCCCTTCAGAAGCTAAAGAAGATACTTACATGTTTCCTAGAAGACAAAATAAGTTAAATTTACCATGATCTACAGATACAAAAAGTTTTCACCCGCAGTACTTAATGCATAATTTTTCATTCTGAAGCATTAGTGAGCGTTTGAACTTGCGTTTGAACTGATTCTGTAATAGTTGAGTCCCTCCATAGTCTTCAGTGTGAAAAGATGGAGTCGTTGGTAAGGGTTATATTTAGAAAAACAGCAGGCAGTTTAATCATTCAGGACAAACAAGAGACTCACAAACAATCATTCATGTAACAACACAGTATTAAGAATCAAGTGTATGTAAACTTTTGAACGGGTAATTTTTATACATTCAACTATTATTTTCTCTTATGGACTGTATGTATGTAAACATTTTATGTGAAATATCTTATTCAGGTCAGTACTAAATAAAAAAAAACATGCATTTTGTATGATGCCTCTTATTTTTGTAAATAATTAATATTTTGCAGATTCTGCAAGGTGTATGTAAACTTTTGACTTCAACTGTACATAAAAAATAAATACAATAAAAATTGCATGGAAGTGTGTGCTATATAGGTCCACAAGATGATGGGACGTTATTAAATTTACTATTATAATTTGTCTTTTAAGAGAACTGAGGACCAGTCTTCTGTGTGAACACTTGGAAGGAACCATCTTTTTTTTTTACTTCATCTGTGTGAAAGTGTCTTCAAAATGGGTTTAATTCATTCATTGTACATTTGTTGAACAGAAGTTAATGTCAAAAATCAATTTCCTGCATAACTTATTCTATAAATGTGAAATGAATTCTCTATTTTTTTTTCTGATGTTCTAATCTATTGACTGTTGTTTATTTGTTGTACATTTTCCTTGTTTTTAAATAAAAACAACAGAAGGTTTTGTTGGTGGTTTTATTGGCTTTATTAAAGTATCAGGGCATATATACATGCTGTTTATGCCATTAAAATCTAATACTGGCAGCAGAGCTGATGGCATTACTACCCTTCTGTTAAGGTATATGCTTTCATTCATATTTACACATGATAATTAGTCATCATATTTAGTTTGTATCACTCGATCATACAAGAGGAAAAGAGACAAGTCTAACAGACAACAGAAAAAAATATAAAAATCTGTGCTGACAAAGGAATGTGAAAAGCAACACTTGTATATTGCATGGCAGTATATATTATTGTTTATGCTCTGTTTGCACTGATTATCTGTGAATTCCTGTACGTTTCAGTACATTTTGGCAGCCTTGTAGCATTCACATCTTGTTCCCAGATGAGGCTTTTCCATAGAACAGGAAAATGAGGCTTATAACAGGCAGTTAATAGTAATAAATAAACATATCACACATAAAACAGTCAAACAGTGGGATTATTCTGCCATGCAAGTCAAAAGAAACAAATTAATCTTTTTATATTCTTAACACCTTATATGCTTTCGATGTGTACAAGCACTTTTCCCCTTTATTAGTTTTTGCATTGTATTTTTATATTTAAGGAAACCTTAAAATTATTAAGTAAATGTAGTTTAAATGCAGCTTTAAAGGGCTCTAAACGATCCCAGCCGAGGAAGAAGGGTCTTATCTAGCGAAACGATCGGTCAAATCTTTCGGAAAATAAAAATTTGTATACTTTTTAAGCACAAAAGCTTGTGTAGCACAGGCTCTGGGATGCGCGTTCACGTACTATCGAATCACGTCGGAAGGTCACGTGGGCATAGGCGGGACTACAGACTCAGTGTTTACAAAGCGAACACGCAAATACTATCAAACGCCGTTTACAAACAAAAAGGTACAACGATGTTGGACTATTCTGAAGTTGTAGGAGAAAATAACATTGAGTTTTTCGACATACTCTACCTTTTTGAGTCGGAGTGCAGAGACTATGAACTTGTGGTGATTCGAAGACGTGATTCGTAGTAGTGATGGGACGTTCGGATCATTTTACCGACTCAGACCTTTGACTCTCGTTCAGCAAAATGAACTAATCTTTTTTCGAGTCATTTCGTTCATTTTGGCAAAATCAGCATCACGTGACAGCCCCATAAGACGAATGAACGACTCGAAAAACCCGAAGACTCGAAACAGGTGAACTAATTCCAGTACAGAGCCTAATAGAATGTTGCGCATACGCGACTGAACGAATCACTCCCCTAGACGACTCGTTCTTCCCAAGTCACATTAAAGATTCGTTCAAAATGAACGAATCATTCAAGAACGACCCGTGGACGCGCATCCGAGAGCCCGTGCTACACGAGCTTTTGTGCTTAAGAAGTAGACCAATTTTTATTTTTCGAAAACAATGACGGATTGTTTCGCTAGATAAGACCCGTCTTCCTCGGCTGGGATAGTTTAGAGCCCTTTGAAGCTGCATTTTGGAAGTTCAAAATCAGGGCACAAATAAAGTCCTTTATACGCAGAAAAATCCTGAAATGCTTTCCTCAAACAACATGATTTCTTTACGACTGAAGACAGAACATCTCTCCTTTAATAATTTCGAGGCAACAGGTTTCCTCAATTTTTAAGTTAAGTCAACTTATCACTTTTTAGAGTGTGTGTACCTATAGGTAAAAAAAACCACAGCTATTCCCATAAATGATCTGTATATTTGTGCTGTTTTTCTGGAAATGTCTGAATCTTAAGTACACATACATATTAAGAATAAAAAGTGGATGATAGCTCATGAATCTTGTCTCAGTAACAGGGTAATGGCAACAGCAGTAGTGATAATGGGTTAAGAGGCAAACCTGCAGGCCAGATTATGTCAGTACCAATTTATAAAAGTTCTCTGAGAGGTCAGACAAGACAGCTTTGGCAATAGAGAGACAGAAAGGATGTTTACCTGACTTTACTGTCATCTATTCCACTCTCACATTTCTATAAACACACACACTGGTATTCCTATCATTATAGGGTCGTTCCATAGGCGTAATGGATTTTCTACTGTACAAACTGTATTTTATCTCTCACACAAAACTACAGGCATTTAGAGTTTCAAAACACTTACATCTGTATGATTTATCTTATCTTATGGTTTATCTTATCGTAAAAATGTCCCCACAAGGTCAAAATTTACTGGTATTACTATACTTGTGGGAATATTTGGCCCTTATAACATAATGAATACCAGTACACACACACACACACAAATACATTCTCACTCTTACATACACTACTTCTCAAAGGTTTGTTTTAAGTTATTTTTATGCTCACCAAGGCTGCATTTATTTGATCAAAGTACAGTAACAACAGTAATATTGTGAAATAGTATAACAATTTATCATGTTTTTTATTTAAAATATTTCAAAATGTAATCAATCATATAAATAAAATGTAATTCATGATGCCAAAGCTGAGTTTTTATAAGGTTAATTTGAGCAGAAGATCAGCGTATTAGATTTATTTATGAATGATCATGTAACACATTTTTTCTTAGCATTAATTTGATCAAAATACAGTAAAAACAACATTGTGAAATATTATTAGAATGCAAAATAACTGTTTTCTATATTAATATTTTAAAATGTAACTTGTGAAATTTAATTTTCAGCATCATTACTCCAGTCACATGATCCTTCAGAAATCATATTAAAGGATCTGCAGGGTTTTTGAGCTCAACTTTAAGACTTTTAAGACCTTTTTTTAAAGGATTAGTTCACTTCCAAAACAAAAATTTACAGCTAATTTACTCACCCCCTTGTCATCCAAGATGTTCATGTCTTTCTTTCTTCAGCCATAAAGAAATTATGTTTTTTGAGGAAAACATTTCAGGAATTTTCTCCATATAGTGGACTTAAATGGTGCCTGCGAGATTGAACTTCCAAAAATGCAGTTTAAATGCGGCTTCAAAGGGCTCTACATGATCCCAGCTGAGGAAGAAAGGTCTTGTCTAGTCTTATCTAGCTCTGTGACGCAAATGCGTACTCTACGCATTCTGCTTCAGTACAGCTAGGGTATGTCGAAAATCACATTTTCTCCTCCAACTTCAAAATCATCCTACATTGCTGCAGAAGTGTTTACAAAGTGAACAAGCAAAGAAGGTCAAAAAAAAAGCTAAAACGATGTAGGACGATTTTGAAGTTGAAATGGGAGTTTTTCGACATACCCTAACTGTACCGAACCAGAATGCATACAGTACGCATGCACATTGCAGAGCTAGACAAGACGAGCATTTCAAGGTTAAAAAGTATTTAATTGGGTTTTTTTTTTGTTTTGAAAATAACCAATTTTTTTTTTCGCTAGATAAGACTCTTCTTCCTCTGCTGGGATCGTATAGAGCCCTTTGAAGTTGCATTTAAACTGCATTTTGGAAGTTCAAACTCGGGGGCACCATAGAAGTCCACTATATGAAGAAAATTCTTAAAATGTTTTCCTCAAAAATAAGTAATTATTTGTAAATGAGTAAATTATCTGTACATTTTTGTTCTGGAAGTGAACTAATCCTTTAAAACCTGCATCTGTAAGATTAATACCATATTAGAGGGGTAGGGCAATGTCTATGGTAACATATTAAACTGTTAAATAACTGTAAAAAGAATTATTGACAGTTCAGATATTATTTACAGGTTTTCACAAAAACAAGAGTGTTTGCATCATAAAAACATGTTTTGTTTTTCAAATTAGTTTAAAGAAAAACAGCATAGGAGCTTACTGAAAATGCAGATTCATTCTCTGCCAGCAGATGGCGTTCCTGGAGCAGCAGTAATTATATTATATTATATTATATTATATTATATTATATTATATTATATTATATTATATTATATTATATTATATTATATATAGTACACAAAGCAGCACAGCATGAGACTTTGAAACATGTAGCATTTATATTTATTCTGTAAAATTATAGCCTTTTGAAGTTTAATCGTCACATTCAGTCATACTGCAGTTTTTGTCTTTCCTTCCTCCAATGTAAGACCTCTTGAAATCATGAGTAAGACTTTCTTGTATCATTTAAGACTTTATATGGCCTTTAATTTGATACAACTAAATGTAAGAATTTTTAAGGACCTGTGGGAACCCTGAGTATGCTGATGTTCTGCTTAATAAACATTTCTTATTATTATCAATGTTGAAAACAGTTTTTCTTAATATTTTTTTGTGGAAACCAAGACACATTTTTTCCAGAATTCTTTGATGGATATAAAGTTAAACAGATTTAAAAAATAAATAAAAAATAGAAATCTTTCATAGCATTATAAATGTCTGACACTGTCACTATTGATCAAATTAATGCATCCTTGATGAATAAAAGTATTATTTCCTTAAAAAAAATAAAAATTCTGACCCCAAACTTTTAAACAGTATCACACAGCTCCTCCCATGAGCACTCTATCTCTTTTTTCATCATCTCTCTATGTTGTTTCACAAGTGTCACCACATTTTTTTCTTCCTGGCCTCTCCCACTTATTCTTAGTCTGTTTTTCTTCTGCTCTCTCTCTGTGCATTGATGTATGAATGTCTGCGTGTCTGCAAGAACATTTAAATAATGCAGGAGATTCTGAGAGGGAGGGAAAGAGAGAGAAACTGAATTGTGCTCATTCTAGTAGAGGAGAAAGGAGTGCAGATATCTGCATAATACTGTCACAACAAGATGGAAATTTACTAAACAGAGAGACCTCGAGATTGAAGCGAGAAGGATGTGAAAATGGGTGGAGCTCATGATTGTGTTTTCTTCATTCACTCATTCATTTTCTCGTTTGTTGCGGGTGAATTGGCTCAGGAGAAGAAATACACTAGACAAAGAAAGATAAAGGGAAAAGAGTGTGACAAATGCAGTCGATTTTCTGCTGCAAAGTGTGTTTCTGTCAGGTTCAGCATATATCTCATATTGCACTGCTTCACACAACTGCCCTTAATGAATAATTAACTGTAATGAGTGTAATGATGAATTATTGAGCTTGTGCAGTACTGGTCCAGTCTGGCGTCTGAACACACAAACTCACATAGGCGGCTGGTCTGAGCACCAGCACTGATGCCACTAATAAACCTAAATATCACTAAAAGAAGTCTGAGCGTCACAGGAATTGTCCCAGGAAGAGTATGGACACAGAAAGTGTCCATGCCATTTAAAACTACCTGTGTGCGCTTTCACTGCTAAAGAGAAAATCATGTGCAAATAATGGTATTAGATAACCAATAAACAGTAAATAAATGCTTGAAAACAATTAAAGAAACTTTAAAATCTCCATATAAATGCAGAAATATAATCAGAAATTCAGTTGAAAGAATTACAAATGGTTTCGCTTTTAAGGTAGAGTTAAAAAGAGGTAATTGTACCTTCATAATTATTTAATAATACAATATAATAATATATAATTGCCTTTATAACAACTATAACTTGCTTATGTGTAACCTAGTGTAATTAGGCAATAAGGGATAATGGCTCTGAATGTAACAGCACATGCTTCAAAAGAGCCATTCAATGATTCAAAACTCACAGAATATGATTCCAATGAAGATGACTCCAATGACACCCATAATAATCATCATCTGAGGGAGAAGGAAAGAATACAAGCCGTTACAATCACACAATTTATAACTCAGTCTACATTACAAGAAGGATGAAAGCAACACAAACTTTCAGGAATCATCAGCTTACTCAAGAATATGACAACAGACGCTTAAAAATTCTCACAGTTAAAGTCAAGAAAAATAACAATTTTTGGGTGACAGTGAAAAAAATATATAAATATACACTGCTGTTCAAAAGTTTGGAATCAGTATGTTTTTTTTAAGACGTTTGTTATGCTCATCAAAGGGAACATTCTGTTTTATTGAAAGAAAAAAAAAACAGTAATATGGTAAAAGATTATTGCAATTTAAAATAGTGGTCTTTTATTTTAATATACTTTCAAATATAATTTATTCATGTGATGCAAAGCTGAATTTTCATCAGCCGTTACTCAGGTTTCAGTGTCACATGATTCTTCAAAAATCGTTTTAATATGCTAATTTATTATCAATGTTGGAAACAGTTGTGGTTGCTTATTTTTTAATTTTTTTTTGGAAACAGTTTTATAGCATTCTTTGATGAATAGAAAGTTTAAAAGAACATTTATTTGAAATAGAAATCTTTTGTAACAATATACAACCCTGTTCAAATTACAGTTTTATTCACCAAGGATGTGTTGAACTAATAAAAAGTGATAGTAAAGACTTCAGTTGTTTGTATTTTGAAAGAATGCTGTTCTTCTTAATTTTTTATTCATTGAAGAATTCTGGAAAATGTATCACAGGTTCCAAACAAAATATTAAGCAGCACAACATTGATTAAGCAGTTTCCAACACTGATAATAAATCAGCATATTAGAATGATTTCAGAAGAATCAGGTGCCTGCTCAAGCAAAACATAAATCTATGGGATTATGGAATTTGCTGATTTTATCATATGCTCGATTAAAATCATAAGGCTGATGTAATGTAATCATAAAAATGTACGCCTACATGCAAGGTCCACACTTTAGGGAGAACTCTGATTACTGATTAATATATGGTAATATGTGTGTAAACAGAGACACCTATTGGTAGTATATAAGATAGTATTACTTATGTGAGTATGTACAAGTATATAAATATTTAACACAAATAAGCATGTTTAGGGGTGCAGTATGTGCAGAACTTTTTGAATTGCATCTGAATATTGCTGAAGTCAAGTGGGAGTATGAGCAAAAATATTGGTAATGCATTGCACATTTTAGATGTCTCCCTAATCAAAGACACCTTATTCAACTTACCAGCTCAACAGTAAAGACTCCAAGATAAGAGAGATATCAAAACCATGCAGTTTTGGGGATTCTCCAGCACCAGGATAATTTCTGACATTAATTACTTTTTCATCTCATAGCACATTTTGAAAATATAATCTTAAAAAATCCTTAAACATCCTTCACAAGACAGTTTATTTGACGTATTATACTGTAGATTTAATAGTGCTATAGTAACAAAAATCATACTGGTATTCTCATGCCATACATAGTACACAAAGAGCTGTACTAATATTTCCCATGTTTCTCTGCAACTGGGTGATTGTCAGAATCCAAAGGCTCCAGTTTACACTAATTAACTAATTAAGACTAGCAGATGTACAAAACAAAATCACTGAGCATAGCATGAGCAATAAGCACTGACCTATTTACTTTGGCATATTAGTTCATTCACACTATATGGAGCTCTGAGTACATCAGTGTTCATTTAGCATTACTTATATATTATTATAGTATTTATTAATATTTTGAAATAGTTTCTATTTACCTATTATGCCCCTTTTTTACAAGATGTAATACAAGTCATAGGTTCTCCCCAGAATGTGTCTGTGAAGTTTCAGCTCAAAATACCCCACAGATCATTTATTATATCAATTTGAAAACGCCCATATTGAGTGGAAGCAGAAAAACACTGTTTTCGTTCATGGCTCTTTAAATGCAAATGAGCTGCTGCTCCCCACCCCCTTTTTCAGAATGGACCCTTTTCACAAGACTGTGATGATGTGTTTCAACAGTCATCATCATCATAAATGCTTGAAAAATTTTTCAGATTTAGATTTTTAAATGCTATACTTTGTATTATATCACCTTTTCATCAAGGTACAAAAAACTAGTTAATGCTAATGCGAAGGTGCTTCTAATGCAGCGTCTAAGGGAGGGACGGTAAATTTGACATCGTTCTCTCTTCTGACTGCCGATAACAGTCTCTCTCACTTTTTTTCCCTTTGATTTAAAGTCGTGAAAACACTATCTTGGAGTTTTTCTTTTGCTATTTAAGCAAATGGGGATGCAAAAAATATTTGTGGTACTCTCCTATTCTCCGCTATGAGAAACCCGGAAATGTGAGAAAGGTCCATAGGGCTGTGCCTTTACAGCTCCTATCTTCTGGCAAAAACGTCTGTTTGGTTTTGATTTTTATGTCTATCACAGTGAAATCTTGTGTTTTAAAGCCATACCAGTGTAAACTTTTGATATAGGTTCACATCAGAAGCACATGCACAGTCATAATGGCATTTGAGTACTAAATTAAGTTCTCTATCATGTCTTATTGTGCTTAAACTGTCAAACACAAACAAATTTATGTTAAAAACACGTTACAAAACGAGTTACAAAAACAGTCAAAAACAGTTAAGTCTGTGAATGTAAACAGCTGGGAAAGAAATTGCATGTTTATATTGGATCTGTGTGGCAGCAGAGTAATATACAGTAAATAAATCAATAAATCCACTGCTCTCTTGTCTCCTCTGAGGCTGGGACTCTAAATTGTGTTCTGTGCTCACTGCAGCCTACAATAGAAAAGTTAGCATGCTTTGCTTAAACTTTTGCCATGGTGTTAGAACTGGTACACCGTTGATGAAGACACAACAGCAGGACTGTGGGTGGAAACATGCAGATTCAGAAGCCATAACATTATAATAAAATCCCCTTTCTACATCAGGGAGGAGCGAAATCTGAGCAGCTCGTTTTTTTACAAGCTTGCAAAGAAAGGCTTACCAAAACAAAATTACAGGGTTGTCCTTTTTTTTTTTTTTTTTAAACATTTTCTGGGTTGGTAGATACACCAGGTGCTCAATTAAAGCACTTAAACATGAAAAAAGTCAGATTTTCATGGTATGTCACCTTTAATTTTTTGCACTTTAATGTGTGTTTTGATTTCTTTTCTTTTTTATATTTCTATACAGCTTTATTTTAGTTTTAGTATTTTAGTACATCAACTTAAGCTTAATTATTACAGATTACAGTCTTTAAGTGTATGTTTTTCATCTAATATTTTATTTTAGAATTATTTTAATATTTATAAATACGTTTTAGATATAACAATGAAAATACTGGAGTACATATAATTTCCTGTTAAATTTGGTGTTTCTACCTATCTCACTTTTTCAGTGTAAATCCCCTTGCTTAATTGTTAATTAAAATGAAGCATTAATATTCTGTAGGAGCTCTGAGCTGATTTTATGCAGTCAAGATGACTCACCTTGCAATTCTTCCACCAGTATTTGTTCTTCAGTTTGGCAGCACAGCTTTCAAACTGTGACGCCCCGGCCTGCAGAGCATCTGCCCTGTCGTCCAGCTCAGAGAGCTTCTGGTCTCTCTCCAGAACCTTATCCACATTCACACGCATGATATCCACCACCTGCAGACCACAATCACAGAAAAACATGAGACAACCTATCCATACATGCTGTTCTGCATATATAATTCTTTCATTTTTTGTCCATAAACTCACTTTAGACACAAACACACACTCACCTCCTCCACTTGTGCTTGTGTCTGCTGCAGTCGGCGGTTGCTGGTGGTGTTTGGAGGAGGAGCAGGTGGACCACCTCCACCAGGGGCACCTGGGGCTCCAGGAGCACCTGCTGGGTTGGCATCATCTGGAGCAGACCTGAACATCCAAAAAGAACCATGACACATTAAAAAAAGGTGCTGACTGGTGCACAAGCTATGGTTTGATGTTCCAGTATTTCAGAGTATGGTTTCCAAATGAGTTTAACTATATTAATTATTATTTACTTCAATATTAATTTTTAAGTTTAAATTAGTGACCTCCGATACAGGTGCTTCAATGTCCGATAACAATCATGTACACATGTAGATGATATAGGTAGTTTTGGGGAAAGTTACTTTTAAAAGTAATGCATTACAATGTTGTGCTACTCCTTAAAAAAGTACCTAACTACATAGTTACTTTTTATAGAAAGTAATGTATTATGTTACTTTTGTGTTGCTTTGTAAACCTAGGAAGGGTTTCCTTGTTTGTTTTTCATATAAAAAGTTATATTTTTAGCATATGTGAAAGCCCTTTTCACACCAAAAAGTGAAATGAGCCTCAGGCTGAAGGAAAAGTAAATATACATTTGTACAGAAGAATGCTGGAGAAGAAAGTTCAACACTCTTCACCAATTAAAAAAAAAATGAAGCACAAATGTTAACTTACTTTAAAGTAATTTTATCTGAAGGCAGTTTTTGCTTATTCGTAAACTGGATCATCGAAGGTCAGCAGGAAAAAATACACAAAGGGTTTGTGTTGTTTAACATATTTAATTATTTCAGGTTTGCATCATATTTGATTTTTTTTTTTTTTCAATTTGAGGAATATGTGAATTTTGAGGAATATGTTTTTTTGTTGTTGTTGTTTTTTGAGTGAGTCTTGTCAGTCAGTAAATGGGAAATTGAAGTAACTGCTGTTACTTATTTGAAAAAAGTAATTCAGATTAAAAAGTAAAGTAATTTGATTACGTAATTTGTGTTACTTGTAATGCATTACCCCTAACACTGGATATAGGTTTATACAAACAAACATAATTTATTAGCATTTGGTTAAAATCCTCATTAACCTTAATACCAAGGCTAGTTTATATCTTAGTTTATCAAAAATTATAAACATTTTCATGACCATCACAGATGCAAAGAGAGACTTCAATGAAGCATAATCATAATCCTGTTTAGCCAGGGGATGAAAACTTTGTGAATTTGAAGATCAGAATAAATTTAACTTATTTTGTCTTCTGGGAAACATCTTCTGTAGCCTCTAGAAGGGCAGGACTAAATGAAAAAATATGATATTTAGTCCAAATAAGTAAAATGTACACGTCCATTCTGTTCAAAAGTTTTCACCCCCGACTCTTAATGCATAGTTTTTCTTTCTCAAGCATCGGTGAGTGTTTGAACCTTCTGTAGTTGCATATGAGTCCCTCAGCTGTCCACAGTGTAAAAACATGGATCTCAAAATCATAGAGTCATTTTTGGAAAGGGGGTGTCAACTTTTGACCTCAACTGTATATGACAACAAATCTCCACAAATCAACCCTTACGAAAATGAACCATGTTTAACCAAAAGGCCTACAGTAACCCTTTTTTGGCATATTGATTGTTACCCTTTGTATAACCACAGTTTTACTAGGATACCACTGTGTAGCAAAAACCATGGTTAATTCTAAGGGAATACAAATTTAGGATGCATTCCTGGGGAATTAATCTTGAAAACTGTTTAAAAAGTTACTGTATGTAAAAGTAAAAAAGCTCAAGTTAATTTATATTCCACAGGCCAATATTTGTAACAAAACAGCAGAATATAAAGTCTTCACAAATACTTACATTGTCGTGCAGCTGTTTTATAGTGCCTCACTGAAGGGAGAAAAGTCAAAAGGTAACACAATTCAAATTTAAATTGCGAAGAAGAGGTAGAGACGGTCAAATTAGGATGGAGAGACCGAGATGCAAGGTTGAAGCGGATTGCTGCTGATGCAGGATCCCCGCGCGAGTCATCAGTGAGAGTGGCGCATTACCGAGCGGTCGCGTGCTTGGACGCACGAGCGCTTGTATTTCAGTTTAGCCTTGAGGGAACTTCTGTAACGGATTATATGATGACCGGTTTCCTCCGTAAAACGTTAAACGTCCGAAAAATTTAACGTACAGAATACAGAGTGTGGTTATAGTGTGTGTTGTCGCTGGATGGCGCGGTTTGAGTTGTGTTGGATTGTAGGTTAGTGCAGTAAATGTGCGCGCGCTGCGCTCCTGCACTGCGTCGCTGCTGTAGCTGAACTCATGAGGATGAGGAGGAGGATGATGATGCGCAGCATGTTTCCACAGCCCCATCCTCTCTCTCTCTCTGTACTGCGGTACATCAGTCAGTTCAGAGTGCTGACTCGGCTTGTTCTCTCATAAGAGACTTTTCTTCTCTGAGAAGTGATTTCTCCACACACCTCGCATGCTATTTTCCACATGACCTGCAGAGGCAGGTGGATTTCATAGTCTATCAAAACATCAGGACTGCATTAACGCACTAGCTAAAGACAAATGTTGCATAAATTGTATAACATGAACATGATCAGTTAGCTACAGATAAAATGCAGAACCAAATCTTTTTGTTAGAGGTGAAATAGGAATAAACCCAAATCAAGATCACTTTTTTAACCATGCTTTAGTCTAGACTACTAATACTAGCGCCGTCAAATTGATTCATCGCGATAAATCGCATACAAAATAAAAGTTTGTGTTTACATAATTTATGTACTGTGTATATTTATACGCAACTTTTATTTGGGATTCGATTAATCAAAATTAATCGATTTGACAGCACTACATAAAATGTAATCTAAGAACCATGATTTATTTAAGACAACAGTTTACAAATAATTTACTCACCCCCTTGTCAACAAAGATGTTTATGTCTTTCTGTCTTCAGTCATAAAGAAATTATAGTTTTTGAGGAAAACATTTCTGGATTTTTCTCCATATAGTGGACTTCAATTGTGCCCCCGATTTTGAACTTCCAAAATGCAGTTTAAATGCAGCTTCAAAGTGCTCTAAACGATCCCAGCCAAGGAAGAAGAGTCTTATCTAGCGAAACGATCTGTCATTTTTTTCAGAAAATAAAAATGTATACTTTTCAAGCACAAAAGCTGGTGTAGCACAGGTTCTGGGATGTGCGTTCACGACACTACGTACTATAGAATCATGTCGAAAGGTCACGCCAAACGTAGGCAGAACTACAGACCCAGTGTTTACAAAGCGAACGTGCAAAGACTAAGAAAGTGCAAGTAAGTCAAATGCTGTTTACAAAAAAAAAGGTACAACGTGTTGGACGATTCTGAAGTTGTAGGAGAAAATAAGATGGAGTTTTTCGCCATACTCTACAATTTTTAGCCGGATTACACAGACGATGAACTTAGATTCGTAGTAGTGATGGGAAGTTTGGATCATTTTACCGACTCGGATCTTTGAGTCTCGTTCAGCAAAATGAACGAATCTTTTTGAGTCATTTTGTTAATTTTAGCAAAATCAGCATCACGTGACAGCCCCATAAGATCGAAACAGACTCGAAAAACCCGAAGAATCGAAACAGGTGAACTAATTCCAGCACAAAACCTAATAGGATGTTGCGCATGCGCGACTGAACGAATCACTCCCCGAGACGACTCGTTCTTCGCAAGTCACATTAAAGATTCGTCATTCAAGAACGACTCGTGGACGTGCATCCGAGAGCCTGTGCTACACAAGTTTTTGTGCTTAAAAAGTATACAAATTTTTATTTTTCAAAAAAAAAAAAAAAAAAGACCAATCGTTTCGCTAGATAAGACCCTTCTTGCTCAGCTGGGATCGTTTAGAGCCCTTTGAAGCTGCATTTAAACTACATTTTGGAAGCTCAAAATCAGGGGCACAATTGAAGTCCATTATATGAAGAAAAATCCTGAAATGTTTTCCTCAAAAACTATAATTTCTTTACTACTGAAGACAGAAAGACATGAACATCTTGAATAACAAGGGGCTGAGTAAATTATTTGTAAATTGTTGTTCTGGAAGTGGACTTCTCCTTTAAGTCTCATAATCTCCTCTGGAACATAAATACAGTGGCGACTGAAATTATTAGAACACTAGTATTTTCCCCAGCTAAAAGGGTTTTAAGTCAGTTATTTCTATCTTTTGCTGTAGTGTCGGGTAGGAAAAAACGTCAGTTTACACTTCCAAACATTCATTTTGCCATTAATTGTAATAATCCTGTGATTTTTGTTTGCACAAGTTGTTTTTTTTTTTTTTTTTAAAAAAGAGTTTAAGAGATATAACCATTTGAAACAAAAAAAATGTTTTGGACTTAGGTACCATTAGATGTCAAAAATAATGTTTGGTAAATTATCTATAAAGTTAAATAAGTGTCAAATGTAAATACATTTTCCATTTTCACCATAATTAACATTTTGGGACTGAAATTTGTGCATTTTTTAAAAAGGTTTGTGTAAGCAAAAATAACTTATTCTGTTTAGCACTTTTCATAGTAGTATTTATGCTTTTTTGCTGTTCTGATTAGAAGTAAATATACAGGTCTAAAACACTTTAACTGTTTTTTTCATGAGTTATAAAGTCAAAGGAATTTTTTAGTTTAATGAATAATTTCTCAATTTTTTTTAATCAAAAAGTGGTAAATGCAGTAAAAACATGGTAATAACGTGCTACACTTCAGATTCCCTTAACCATAACAAAGCCCTTTATTACAAAAGGAACTGAAAATAGTGATACAAAATTGACAAAGAAACCTTTACAAGAAGTTATCCAAAAAACACAAGGAAAATTATAGTTTGGGTGGCATGAAATAGACTAGCAAATAAACACTGAAGTGAGCACTACTATTCGAAGTAGTGTTGTCTGACATTTTTTTCTGCTTCACCAAATATGTTACAGATCCGTTTTTTCTTAGATGGTACTTAAAAGGAACCAATGAAGATGCTCATTCACCGTTACATGTAAGATTTTTTTTTTTTTTTTTTTTTAGATATTCTTTTCTATCAGTAGAGTTGTTTGTTAGTCTGTTCTGTTGTTTCTCCCTTTAACATTTGTTAAGAAAACTTAATGAATAATGTTTCTTGCTTTTATTTTAATTCTATGAATTTTGTGTTTATTTCTATCCATAATGCAGTTGGAAACCTTTCATCAGTTTTATTTTCCTTCGTCCTGTGTCAGTCCAGACGCGTCTTATTTCTCTATTTCTTCTCATCGTCTTTCTTGCCCTCAGGTGGTTTTGTTCTATTCTGGGATGCCAGAGAGCCCATAGCATTACGGATGGCTTCATTGTTGGGATCGACACCTGGAAGGTTCTCCAGGACACTCTGCAAAAACTCTGGATCCTGCATCACATCATAATCCTCCTCATCCTCCTACAAAACACAAAAACAGAGTTTAAATAGGCACTTTAATGCCCTTGCCCTGGGCAAACTTGTATGTGACACACATTTACCACTTGACAAATTAAAGCCAGCACCTATTTAATATGTAATTAATAAAATGCATAAACTTAGCATCTCAGTATAGATTATTTGCTTCCTCAGATGCATTATTAGCACTTCCAGTTTTTGGTTTTCTTGGAAAAACATGAATATTTCACAGTTTATAAGTTTATAAGTTATTGTGAAAATTATAGTGAAAATTCATTTAGAGAAAAGGAACTAGATATTTTCAAGATGTGTGCACTTATGGCAAGTGCAAAGTGGCTCTCATACAGCATTTAATTTGGACAGAAATAAAGACTAAAACATAACTTTCTTAAAACAGGGTTCGTACAGATACTGTAAAATGAAATTCCAGGACTTTCAAGGAATTTTCAAGCACTACTCTTTTGATTTTCAAGGACTTCAATCAGAGATCTTACTTATTGAACAATGTCTTCTACTTCAAATTCTATAAAAAAAGAAATAGATAAACAAAAATATACTAATAAAAAAATGGCAAAAATAAAGTGAAGCATATGCAAAGTATTACTACTAAAGCATTACAAAGTATACTACACTTTTACTATAGTAAAACCATGGTTAATTTTCCTAAAGGATTTGTATCTGTGTATACTTTCTTTTTTCATTGTTTTTTTTATAACTGTACTGCCTTAATGGTTTGATGTTTTCTACTGTTTAAGAAAAAAATAACAGAAAAATTATTTGTGAAATCACTCCAAAATCCTCATTTGAAACAAATGATTCGCAATCTGTGACTGAAGTTCCGATATAAAGCAAAAGATTTGCAAACCTGCTCCGAAGTTCCAGTATAAATCAAATGATTCACGAACCACGTCCCGATCTAAATAACGATTCGTGAACCAGATCAGGACTCGGAGCAACTACTGGATCATTTTATTAAGATCAGGACTTCAAATCGCATATCGCCTATCATTTGATTTTAATCATTCAATTCACGAAATGATTCTGAAAGTCATTTCGATCGAAATCAAATGATTCACAATACACGTTTTGAAGTCCCGATCTAAATCAAATGATTTGCGATGCGCCATTTGTGAAACAAAGGATTTGCAATACGTGATCTGATTGGAGCGCTTCAAAACAGTGAATCATTTTACGACGCAATGGTTTAAATGATTCAGAGTTTCGAAAAGCTTAATTTCACCCATCACTATGTGCTTTTTAAAATCGTTACAAGCGATGTGGAAATTCAAAAATTAATGGCTCTTTTAATTTGATCTGGTTTTTGCTAGTGAATCGCTTAAAATGAATGATCAAAGTCACAAGTTTGAATCAACTGGAGCAGTTCCAGCGTAAGTGACTTAATTGATTTGGTTCATCTGTTACTTTTTTTGCCTTTTCAGCCACGTTCACGTGACAAGGTCAGTATTACTGTTTGCTTAGCTCGACTGTTTTCTGACCCTAAATGAAATAAGCTAAAAAAAAGGTATGATGATTTTTTTTAAACTGTGTGAATTCTGTGTGATATGTGCTTATTGACAAAATTAAACACTTATGTCATAGATACATTGTCTTTCAATAATTCAAGCACCTTTCAAGTACCTCTTCAGGAATACTGCTATTTTCAAGGGTTTTCCAAGCCTTAATTTTCAAATTCAAGTACTTCAAGCACTATAATCACCTCATACGAACCCTGTTAAAACTGCCTTGCAAATCAGTACATGCAAATCTAATTACATGTAATGTTCCAGCATTTCTGTTTTTTGTGGTTTTGGCTGGCTGTATAATGTTTCGCAATGGCTTCTGAACAATGGGTATGAAGAATATGCAGCTGCTTTTGATTGTTTCCACAGCATGACTGTGTTCAGTCTTAAATTCTGATCTCTTGTCTAAAAGCAAAGCAGGAAGAGAGCTAGGAAACACCTTAGGAGCTTCACTGTCTGCTGCTGCACCTGCATCCACATCCATGGCCTCTGAACCGCCAAACTCTGTGCACAAAGACAAACATATGTTTGTATAAAAGATATAAATGACAAAAGGGACAAAAAAATAATTAAGAGAATGAAGAGTAAGACTTTATGACGAGTAGAGAAACTGACCTCCTCCTTGCATGGACATCTGTAGGGCGTATGCGATCTGTTCATCCTCCGTCATGCGGCTGAAATCGGGCAGAGCAGGAGCCGTCGACATCTTCAGCAGAGCAGACTCAGACTCTAACAAAAGCCCAGAAGATCAGGTCATATTAAACAGACTGGAGTGATGGCAGTTAAAGTCAAAAGTTTACATGCACCTTGCAGAATCTGCAAAACCCTTTCCAACAATGACTGATTGATTTTGAGATCCATCTTTTGACACTGAGGACAACTGGTGGACTCATATGCAACTATTACAGAAGGTTCAAACACTTACTGATGCTTCAGAAGGAAACATAATGCATTAAGACCCAGGGGTAAACTTTTGAACAAAATGAAGATGTGTAAATTTTTCTTATTTTGCCTAAATATATTTTTTTCATTTATATTTTTACATTTTTTAAAATAAATTAAACTATTATTTTCTGTGAAATATGTTATTCAGGTCAGTACTAAATAAACAATAACATGCATTTTGTATGATGCCTCTTATTTTGGTAAAATAATTAACATTTTGCAGATTCTGCAAGGTGTATGTAAACTTTTGACTTCATCTGCATAAAACAGATTTTTATTTCATATTTCACAATATTACTGCTTTTAATGTGTTTTTCATCAAAAAAGTGCAAGTTCTTTCAATCCCAACATTTTTAACTGTAGTGTATATCAATCCACAAACCCCCAGCTGCTTTAAAGGAGAAGTCCACTTCCAGAACAACAATTTACAAATAATTTACTCACCCCCTTGTCATCCAAGATCCAAGAGCGAAGAGACGAGGAGGGATATTGAGAAGTTCCCCGGGTTTTTGCGTCGTTCGTTCATCTTACGGGGCTGTGACGTGATGAACGAACGACTCAAACCGAAAACTTCTCAGATAAGAGGTGAGCTAATCATAGACTACAGACCCAGGAAAACAATGATAGTGTGATCAACGTTTGAGTAAGCAGTCGATGTGTTAGGGAAGTAACACGTAACATTTTATTTATGTTTTGCTAAAATGAACGAAATGACTCAAAAAGATTAGTTCATTTTGCTGAACGAGACTCAAAGGTCCGAGTCTGTAAAATGATCCAAACTTCCCATCACCATTACGAATCACGTGTAAGTTCTTCATCTGTGTACTGACTATGGCGAAAAACTCCCTCTTATTTTCTCCTACAACTTGAGAGGAGGACATCGTTGTACCTTTTTGTTTGTAAACAGCATTTACAAACTTACTTGCACTTTCTTAGTCTTTGCGCGATCGCTCTGTAAACACTGGGTCTGTAGTTCCGCCTTACGTTCCGCGTGACCTTCCGACTTCAATAGTATGTAGCGTCGTGAACACGCATCCCAGAGCCTGTGCTACACAAGCTTTTGTGCTTAAAAAGTATTAAAAAAAAAAATTATTTTCTGAAAAAAAATGGCTGATCGTTTCACTAGATAAGATCCTTCTTCCTCGGCTGGGATCATTTAGAGCCCTTTGAAGCTGCATTTAGTTCAAAATCGGGGCACCAATGAAGTCCATTATATGGAGAAAAATCCTGAAATGTTTTCCTCAAAAACCATAATTTCTTCACGACTGAAGACAGAAAGACATGAACATTTTGGATGACAAGGGGTTGAGTAAATTATTTGTGAACTGTTGTTCTGGAAGTGGAGTTCTCCTTTAAGGAAACCCTAGATGTCCAGAAACCCCATCTAGTCTTCAATAATTATCTAAACTCTCACCATCTGCAGTGGGTGATGAGACTCCAGCTTCTGCAGCTGAAGCCACTGCTGCCCGGCGAGCTTCCTCCTCCTGCCTTTGTCTCTGCTCCTCCATCGACACACGCAGAGCCTACAGAGACACATGGCAAAACAGAGGGATTAATAATGTAGAAAACCTCTAGCTGTGAAGTTTGCCCTATTAAACCTGTGTGCTACTCACCAGAGCAAGTTCAGGGTCTGCACTCGGATCCACTCCAAACTCAAAGTCACTGGCACCCAGGCCCATAATAGTGCCGCCCTCACCAGCCAGGATAGGAGAGGACAGAAGAGCATCTGCCAGGCTCGGGCCAGGAGGCACCGTTACCAGGTGAGAGCCTACGCCCTCTTTTCCATTTAGGGTGTTCACAAAGACGGTCAGCTTATCTGTGTTGACTTCCTATAATGCAAAAGGAAAAAATGGTGCAGACAGTAAAATAACATGGAAGATGAGTAGTGTAATTCTGAAGGAGTGTGATAAACTACATTTCCTCAGAATATGTATGCATGTTTACCTCTTCCCCAAAGTTAATGATGTCAACACTGACTTTTTCCTTCTTCAAACGTTTTGCCATCTTCACCAACTGAGTAAGACAGTTTGAGGCATAAATGAGCAGGTGAATAACATATTGTATCGGATTTTTGTAAATATAAACTCATATAGTGCAACTTTTACACCAACATATATTAAGACAGAAATAACTTACATCTTTCTCCTGGTCCTCTACAGGGCTTCCCACAAAGGCAATGATCCTCATCTTATGGTTCTTTCCCTGTCTGTGTTTCAGTGCCAGCTGTGAAAGAGAAGGAGCAGAGAGAATTGGAAGCATAACTAAATATTACACAATTTTATAAATTATATAAAGTAAAAAAAATGAAAAGTGACAGTGACAGTGACAGAAGAAGAAAAAAAAAGAAGTGTATATTCAATGCAGTTCAAAAATTCAGGATTAGTAAGATTTAAAGACGGCTTTTCTGCTCACCAAGGCTTCATTTATTTGATTAAAAATACACAAAAAACTAAAATATTGTGAAATATTGTGAAATATTATTACAATTTGAAATAGTGGTTTTCTATTTTAATATACTTTAAAACAGAATTTATTCCTGTGATGCAAAGCTGAATTTTAAGCATCATTACTCCAGTCTTCAGTGTCACATGATCCTTCATAAATCATTCTAATATGCTGATTTATTATCAGTGTTGGAAACAGTTGTGCTGCTTAATTTTTTTTTTTTTGGAATCTGTGATACTTTTTTCAGGATTCTTTGATGAATAAAACATTAAAAAGAACAGAATTTATTTAAAATAAAAATCTTTTGCAACAATATACACTAAAATTCAAAGTTTGGGGTCAGTACATTTTTTCTTTTTTTCTTTCTTTTAAATAAATGAATACTTTCATTCACCAAGGACATGTTGAACTGATAAAAAATGATAGTAAAGACTTAACAGGAATAAATTATATTTTAAAGTATATTAAAATAGAAAACTATTACTTTAAATTGCAGTAATATTTCATAATATCACCTTTTCTGTATTTTGGATCAAATAAATGCAACTTTGATAAGCATATATCTGAAAAAAAAATTAAGTATGAATTTTGAAGTTGAAAAACTTAACTTAAAGCATAATCCTTTTATTTACTACTTTTACGGTGTGTGTGTGTGTGTGTGTGTGTGTGTTTACACATTTAACATTCTTTTCAATCTTTTGAAATAAAACAGTAAAATGCTGTGTGGAAATATACTGTAATATTTCAACTTAAAACTTCCAGTTCCTCACTAGTCCAAAAATGGCATTTATTGATATTAAGTTGTCAGAATAACTCAAAATTTCTGTAACTTTATGAGGTTTCACTTTATTACCATTAATCAAACTAATCAAACAGGTCATAACAAAACATGTACTGATGGTATAAATCTGAAAAGGTATATATATATATATATATATATATATATATATATATATATATATATATATATGTGAATAAAGAAAGCAAATAAATAAATTCTAAAATAAGTAAATATATTACAAAAATATGATCCAACCCACTCACGTGTGCTACTCTGATGCCAGTACAGAAGCTGATGACTCCTCTGGGCTGAACAGCGTGAAGCTTTGACAGGATCCTGCCCGTGTCAGGGGTCAGCGTGGTCAGGACCTCACAGTTACTAAAAAACACAATACCTATATGCATCATCTACAGATTTTGTCATACAAAATATTTTAAACTATACCAGTTAATAAATGAATAAAACGTATATCATCCTACTTGGCCAGAGTGATGAGGCCCACGTTGTTTTCTGGGTTACTTCGAGTTTTTGAATGACAGATGATGTTGACAGCATCTTGCTGGGCCTGAAGTCTGGTAGGTAAGAAGTCTCCATTGCGCATATATTCACTGTTGTCCACACTAGAAATAATAAACATACACTGTGATGTCACTCAACAGTCCTGCCAAATATTCCGCTGATGATCGTACGTGTTCTATTTAATATATTTTAATGCCCAATTAATAAAAGGTTGAGAACGTCATCTAAAGTAAAGCGTTTTAGTATCCAAACTGCAAGTACATGGATTTTAAATCCTGTTTTGACTGTTATTTATATAAAAACCTAGATTATCACAAAGGGATCGAACCAACCAACCCATTTATGATTAAACAGAAGTAATTTCATAAAAATGACAACTCAGACAACCTGATAATCGCTACTACACGCTTTCTAACGTGTTGTCTCATAAAATGTCAACACAAAGACGCTGTTCAACAGCCTGAATGTTCCATCATGACTAAGGAAAACTGCACAACTGTCCTTTTGCTCAACGTAACCGTCCTCTCACCTCCAATACACAACATTTCCAACTTAACTGCGTAATAATTAAAAACAAATTACGTTTATCAAACTATATCTGATGTTTGAAAGAACATAAAGTATATTTTCCTTACCAGACCATAGTACTTTCAAGCACCATCTTGAAAATTTTCTGTCGCTCTACGTGACGTAAACGCGCAAGTGAACGATCATTGGTTAAAGTAGCGCTGAATGATAGGAATTGTGGGAAACGTAGTTCAAAACGAATTTTCCGTTTAAATACTAAAACTACTTAAACTCATTTTTGTAAATCTGTATAAATTTCAGATATATGTTTTATATACAATATATAACATATATGTCAACTTTCATCAAAGTTGTCCTAAAACAATACCCGTTCTTGTCTTAGGACAACTTTTATGAACTTTTTTGATCCACTTCAAATTTTAACTACTGTGCATACACACACACACACACACACACACATGTGTATATATATATATATATATAGACACACACATATACACATATATACACACACATATATATATATATATATATATATATGTGTGTATATATGTGCCTATATATATATATATATATATGTGTGTGTGTGTGTGTATACACATACAGTAGTTAAAATTTATATATATATATATATATATATATATATATAGTATGTGTATATGTGTGTATGTGTATACACATACAGTAGTTAAAATTTAAATATATATATATATATATAATGTATGTGTATATGTGAGTGTGTGTGTGTGTATACACATACAGTAGTTAAAATTTGAATATATATATATATATATAATGTATGTGTATATGTGAGTGTGTGTGTGTGTATACACATACAGTAGTTAAAATTTGAATATATATATATATATATAATGTATGTGTATATGTGAGTGTGTGTGTGTGTATACACATACAGTAGTTAAAATTTGAATATATATATTTGCAGTGTATGTTCGATACAAGTTCATTTGAATTCTCAGTAAGGATGAAAAAAAAAAAAAAAAAATAAAATAAAATAAAAAAAATCACCAATATAGCAAAAATAATGTTTTGGAAAATATTTTATTCTTTTTAAATCAAAGACAATGTGAAAAAACAGCATCACCACATCACTGAAAGATGGTAGGAGAAACAGGCTGCAAACACCGCACAAGAAAAAGGCATTTCCGTGACTTGCTTATATACATAATATATACATGTTTTATACAGGCCCAGTAAAAATATAGTCCTCAAAGCACTTACGGTTGTCAGTCATTGTTCCTGACACCGCCAGACATTCACATGTAGAAAAGCTGAGGAAGAGCTTTCACAGATTTATAATGAATAGGAATATTTACCATGGACATACCCTAAACACATAAAATACAAAAATGGTTTATATATTGTCAAGAACTTCCCTCCGACCCGAAACAAACTCCATATCACTACTTAGATCACAAAAAACTGCTTTCTGCCAGATTACATAATACATACAATCATCTACAGTACATAGAGAATTCAAAATCCATACAGGTCCACAAAGTAAAAAAAGAAGAGAAGAAAAACAAGAAGACATTTCTTAATAAATACAATCACTGAAATACATTGGCAGAAACGTTCATATTGCAGTAAGTTGGTTGTCTGTTTAGTGTCTAAGTTGCCAGCATTTAATCCGGTGTGCACGATGCATGTCTGATGTGTCTGTTTTGCAAATATCTGTTTCACTGTATTAATATAAACACTGAACAAAGCATATGAAAAATAGCTATCTCTGCTTGACATGTCTCTGCATTCACAATTTTACTTTCATTTTCAGTACATTTGTATCATTTCCAGACCAAAAGATTCACTTTTGGGATATTAAAATCATGTTAAGATGTTTTAGTGTAGTTTAGAGGAGCATAACATCATTGTAACTCATAATAATAGATTAATTACTAATAATCAGTACTGAGTGTTGGTCAGAGAAAGGCAGTGATTGTTGTGTCTTGAGATCATAAACAGATTAATAAATAACAATAAAACCCCCACACAGGCAGAAATGAAAGTGAGGCCTAAATTGTGACATTTTGAAACTTTATACCGTGAGCTTCCAGAAAACTACCTCACAAGCCAACTGTGAATTTAAGCTACTGAGAGCTGATCAAAGATCAGTTTTTGAGTTATGAATTTTAGAACCTCAAGGTCCAATAAAAAAAATTACACAGAGCAGATAAAAGCACCACACTGGAAAGTGAAATGTATACGAACATTAAGTGCAAGGTTTTATAAAAGTAACTTTGATCCAACATTACAGACCCAATATCTACAAAATGTAAAAATGTTAATCAGGGCATAATCTTACTGTACTCCAGGTCTCTGGAGATATATGTTAATATAGGTAACTTCTGACATTCACAATCACAAATGATTAAAGTTTACAAATAGTGTCAAAAACCCGCAGTGTGACAAAAACAGAAAATATGCCGGTAAAAAGCAAATTGCATATCTTTGATTTTAACATCAATGCCAAAGCAGATGATACGAATCTGTGACCTTTCAGAGGACAAACTGTAAGTTTAGATCTAGTTTTTAGAGATATTAGCTTGTTGCTAGATTAAAATTGAATTTTGTGCAGCATTAAGGTTCATTATCAAAATGTACTGTAACATGATTTAATGTGTAACATTTGACAAAGACTTGAAAAAGTCACTGAAATGATTCAAACCAAAAAAATAAAAAAATAAAATAAAACTTCACAATACCCCCACTGACCCAAACACATTTTTACCAAATTGATTTGTAACAAACATTAAAAAATATGAAAAACAATATGCATATATACTGCATCTGCTGTGAAGCTTTATAGAAAATGACTTCAATACAGTCTTCTGAAAGACTGTCATTGTACTTCCTGTGCATATTCTATCTGCATTCAGGTCTGCAAAAGCAAATCCTTGGCAAAAGATCACTTCTGTCCCAAACCGGCATGATTTTAAGAGCTGCGGCTCACCAACTGATTATTTTGGGACAACGCAATACTGTTCAAGACTACAGTCAGCCCTTCTTCAGAATACTTCAAGACTGCATGTCAGTTTTAGATGTGTGCGTAACGCAGGCATCCAACCTGAAATCAGCTCAGACTATTGTTTGAGTTATAGAGAAATGCTTGTTAAATCACAGATCCATTAAAAACCATTTCTTCTTTTAAACGTTATGATCGAATAATAGAAAGGCAGATTGAGAGCTTTTTCTTGAGCCAAAGGCTCTTCAGGTTTTCTTTCCAGCTCTTCTATAAACTAAAGTGTTCACATGTGCCCTGTTAGTGTTGATTAGTGTCTATTTCGTTAGAGTCTAAAAGTAAAACTGTACCACAGAACATTGTCATGCTTATAAAGGATTTTACATCCTGTCAATCGGAAATGAACTATGAACGATCTTAAGATTTCTCATCTATCGGCAGTATAACCTGTTAGAATATAAATTTGTCTTACATTCTTTCAACTCAAATAGTTTCAGTCTCATCTACACACTGTATGATTGTGTACGATGCTAGAAAATGCTTAGGTTTGTATGAAAGGGCCAGTAAAAAGAAAAACAAAACATGCATTGTGTAACAAAAAAACATTGTTACAGGTAGATCTGAAATGATTTTTCATGAGCATTTCCATGTTGGTCCAAGCATTTGGAGGCCATGTAATTTCTGTATCCAGCAGAAATGAGTGTTTTCATACCAACGCGTTGCTTTCAATAGCTGCATTAAGGCAGATGATCGGAAGACGTCATGGCACATCAATCAGTCAGTCTACTCATTAACATGTTAGTTAAAAGACAATAGCTGCTGTGCCAGAAGAGCACATTAGTAGAGTTTTATAACATACAGAAACACAGAATGAATATTTACAGAACTATATACACAAACACAAAAATTAGGGGGCCCTTGGCATGGCAGCAATATGTGCATTAAAAGAGAGAATATGGCATGCAAGCAGGTCCGTCCACTTCTCAACCTTGACAGTTGATTGGTCCAGTATGGAAGAGTATAGTATAGTATACACAGAAAGAAAAACAAAATGCAGAAGACAGATGCATAGAGATTCAAAGGCAAACCAAGCATCTGAATGAAATTATTTGAAAAAAAATCTACATCTACTAAAAGGCAATCGATGGAAACCTGTTTCCACCACTGAATTAAAAAAAAGGGTTACTGCAACTTGTCATCTCACAACACTGATTTTTTTTTTTCCCCTCAGAATTGCATGATACAAACTTGGAATTCTGACTTTTTTCCTCAGAATTGTGAGATAAACTCAAAATTGCAAGTTGTAAAGTCAGAATTGCGATTCTGTAAAATAAATTCAGAATTGCGTGATATAAACTCACAACTGCGAGCTATAAAGTCAGAATTCCGAGATATTAAGTTGCAATTCTAAGAAATTAAGTCAGAATTGTGATATAAACCAAAATTCTCTGAACATATCAGAAAAAGTCAGAATTGCGAGATACAAACTCGCAATTGCGAGAAAAAAAGTCAGAAGTGCGAGTTTATATCCCGCAGTTCTGACTTTATAACTCGTAATTCTAACTATATATATAGTAAAAAAAAGTCAGAATTGCAAGTTTGTATTACGCAATTCTATTTGTGAGATACAAACTCGCAATTGTGTTTATGTCGCAATTCTGACTTTATATCTTACAACTCTGAGAAAAAAAGTCAGAATTGTGAGATAAAAAGTCACAATTACCTTTTTTATTTTTTATTCAGTGGCGGAAACAGGCTTCCATAGCAATCATAAAGCAGCTAATCATGAAATACTAAACCTGACTGTGGGATTTTTCAAAGATACAAAGCTATTTTATCTGTAACATTCAAATGCATTACTTTTTAACAAAGTGGGAATCATTTTTGGTCTTTCCCCCCATATTTTCGTTGCTCTTAGGGCACATGCTGTCAACACAGAAAGAGCTGGAAAAACCCACCAATGAGATGCTCTCACCAGATTTACTCAAAAAAAAAAACAAAATTAACCTTCATATATGTATATACAGAAGCCACTGAGAAATAGAACTTACTTATCTCTGATGCACACTCTGTCACAGCATAATGCCATCTGAGATAAGTATACTGGAGCGCTAGCAGCCATTAGTCCGAGTCACACCAGTTCAGAGAGAATCAAAAGGTTTAAAGACCTACTGTATATAAATAAGATCTATGCTAATAAAGATTTATGCAACATAGCCTCCATACTATAAAGTGGTGCTAACTGTGTAACGTTTTTTTTTTCTTCCAGCACTAGCTAGGTTTAGAAAACTAAATAGTTTGTGCATCCTGCTTGCTTTGTTTTTAATGTTTAAGAGATAACAAAGGCAGTAAAGAGTGTGACTGAGATACCAACATCACTTTTCCAATAGTTTTGTGGTTAAAATTAGTTTTAGCAGCATTTCCTGTGCAAGAGAAAGAGAAAAAGCCACTAAAACTGTACAACTCCTTGCTCAGTGGCTTTCCTTCATTTTCTCTATCACTCACTTTTAAAACTTATTTCATTGTGCTGAGGACCTGGAGTTCCTTCTGAAGCTTCCACTGAGAGAAAATCCCCATCATATCAGCGCTCAGAAGCGCCCCTCATCTCTTTTGAGGTTCTGTGTCCATCTCTCATTTAAATGCTCCGCTCCTGTCGTCAGTCATCGCTCTGCTCTTACTGGGAAAAAAAGAAAGCATTTGGGCTTTAATAACAGGAAATTTTGGGATCAGAATGAAAATACTTTGTACTTTTGGTTATTTGAAACTTACAAAACAAATGTCAGTTTCTGGGATGATGTCTTTGAGTGAAATGGCATCTTCGTTGCTTAACTGCTCATCTAAGTATTCGGCTCCAGTGCTGAAGAAAAGAGCGAGAGATGAAGGAATGTCTCCTTACATACAGTGGAGATCAAAATTAAGAGAACAACCTGCAATTTCCTGAATTTCGAGGTCACTGCTTAGTCCTATTTGAAGTTGTCCTAACAGGATTTTTAAGCATATTTCATAAATTAATTGTATCTGAAGCACAGTATAAAAACTCTGATCAAAATTAGACACAGATACCTCCAAGTTATTGGTGTTAAATCTGGCACCTGGGGCCAGTTGCATAAAAGGTTAAGACTAGTCTTAAAAGTAAGTCAGCTAATTTTTCTTTAAAACTGGTCATCATTATTTAAATTTAGTTACATAAAAATGTAGATTAGTCTAAGCTGAATGCAAAAAATAAGACTGATTACCCTTTGGCTAACCGCTAGTTGGTCAAACTAGCTCTTAAGACACTGTCTTAACATAGAGGCTAAGTTTATGCAACTGGCCCCTGGTGCTAATTTCCTTAATTATATGACAACCCCTGTTTAACTGGCAGCATTACTCCAATTTTGAAACTCTGCGACAGGAGGTTGTCCAGATGAAGGCCAAAGTGATGACCCTCTCAGCCGTTGCAAGAGAAGTTGGTCATTTCAAATAACATAAATTCATTCAAGTTCCCTAAAAAGACTGGTTGTCCACGTAAGACAAATGCGTGAAAAGGCAGGATAATGCAGAGACTCTCAATAAGAAATCAGTTCAGGACTTGCCAGTTCAGCGCTGAACAGGGTAAGGATCTGAAGGCCAAAGCGATGACCCTCTCAGCCGTTGCAAGAGAAGCTGGTCGTTCCAAATCTGTGATTTCTCATATATTGCAGCTTTGCAATTAAACAAATTCATTCAAGATCCCTAAAAAGACTGGTTGTCCACGTAAGACAAGTGCGTGAAAAGGCAGGATAATGCAGAGACTCTTAATAAGGAATCGGTTCAGCACTGCAGCTGGAACTGCTTGCCAGTTCAGCGCTAAAAAGGGTAAGGATCTGTCTCGGCTTGTTTAAGAGAAGTCAGACTGAAAATGTACACTGCAGCGAGGAAGCATCTCAGCCGAGATAATCAAAAAGCTAAGCTCACCTTTGCTAAGAAACATGTTGTGTGGAGAGATGAAAACTGCTCCAAAGTTCACTTTAGTGATAAGAGCAAGTTTAATTTATTTGGGTTTGATGGGAAGCATTTTGTTTGGCATCAAACTTAGGAAAGACTGAAGCCCAAGTGGATTAAGTTCCAGTGAAAAGTGGAGGAGTATGCGTCATGGTTTGAGGGATGTTTTCTGCAGAAGGAGTTGGGCCTCTTATACAGCTACATGGCATGGTGAAGGCAAATGTTTACCAGAACCTCCTTTAGCCTGCAATTTTCATGCAAGACAATGCCCCTGTCACACTGCAAAATGGGCAAAGCAGTTTTTTGAAGCTAAGAAAACTGAAATAATGAAATAGCTAGGCCCAGAGTCCTGATCTAAACCCAAATAAAAATCCCTGGAAAACCCTTGACAACAAAGTTATGGCTAAGAAGCCCACTACAGTAACCAAACTGGAAGACTGGAAGAAAAGTGGACCAAGATCACACCAGCATAGTGTGAGAAACTAGTCCTGTGGCCGACGACATGCTGAGGTCATTCAAACCTAAGGGCTGTACACTTCCTACTAATTTCTGACAGCTGTAACCTTTCAAAATTTTAGTTGTAATCTTTTTTTGTGCTGTTCTCTAATTTTGATTAATGTGTTTCCAAAAAATTAAAAAGTTTCTGTTAAAAGGCCTTGGTTATTTTGTCAAACATGTTGCGTCAAACACAGTGGCATACCTACAACTAATATTACTTCAAATTTGGAGTGATAAAGAGTAACAATATTTTGGAAAAAAATAAAGTATTTATAGATTGTTCTCTAATTTTAATCTCCACCCTATAAACTTCAGCCAGATATAAAAATTGTGTCATTATATACACACATTATTCCTCTAAACACAAGTCTCTTATGCTCACAAAGGCTGCATTTATTTGATCAAAAACACAGTAAAAACATTAAAATTGTAAAACATATGTATAAAAATATTTTCCATTTTAATATATTTTAAAATTTAATTCAGGCACAGCTGAATTTTCAGCATCATCACTCCAGTCTTCAGGGCACAAGGTACTTCAGAAATCACTCTAATATGCTGATTTGCTGCTCAAGAAATAACTAGAATTTTTTTTTAACACTGTGAATGTTTTTACAGTCAGTTATGATCAATTTAATGCATCCTGCTCAATATAATGCATCCCAATCCATTCTTTAAAAAGAACCCCCCCTTTAACATTTCAGTCATGAGTAGAGGTGAGATGAGATGTGTGTGTTTAGTTTTACCTGTAAGGGGCGCTGTTGTCAGGCTCAATGACTGCAGATTTGTGCACTTCCACCCCTACTGACCTGTTAATGAGCAGCCATAATTATACATGGGAAGGTGAAGCCGTGCCATATGGAGATTTCAACAGGAGAGATGATAATGAATTATAACAGGCAAAAGAGACAGCAATAAACTAGACAGAAACACAAAAAGTGACATTAAAGCAAATAAACAAAAAAATATAGAGGGGATATGTGGAGGTACCTTTGAGGTGGTGAAGATGTCATTCCTATGCTGCCAGATAAGGAGTTGGGGAGATTTGTTGCCGCAAATTCACTGGAACTTCCAGCCAAAGGATCGGTTTGTGGGAGCAGGTCTGGTCTGCCCGACTGCATGCCTGAGAACACAATCACAAAGGGAGTTCTGATTTGATTTATGCTCCAAAGAAAGTACAATATAAAAGCCTATTCACACTACATCTGAATCACAGATGAAAGCCATACACAAAAATATTTGAAAAGAATGAATCTCTTAGCTCACCCAGTGAATTCACAATGTTTTTTTAACAGTGACGTCTGTTGTTGAATATATATTGTTTATATAAGGTTGGGATGATTCATTGCAGCATCCCAGCTGTTGTTTAAGGAATGTTTAAAGAATTCAAAACAGGGATGATGTAACTAGTTTTGGTTGCGTTACTCACCACTCTCTCCTTCTGTATCAACCTGGTTAAAGTGAGTACGGTACGTCAATCTGGCGTCAGCGACTGTCTGTCCACTGGGTGCAGAAGCAGTGCTTCCCATTGGAAGTCGTCTCACAACACTCGAACAGCCACTTCGACTCTTCTTTGAGGGAGATGATTTTACTGAGAACAAAGAGAGGGATAGGATGATGACATCACAAAAACATTAAAAGCTCAATGTCTAAAAACATACAGGGTTGGTTAAACAAAAAAAAAAAAAAAAAAAAAAAAAAAAAAAAAAAGGACAATTGTCATTTACTCACCCTCATGTTTTTTCTAAAACACAAATAAAGGTATTTTTAATGTAACCTGAGAGATTTCTTTTTAGTTTCAAAATGTTCATAAAGGCATCAAAAACAAGTCTTCCAAAGTGACACAATCGCTTATATGACACACAATTTATATGAGGTTCTTTGAATGTGTACTGATCAATGTTTGTATTGAATCAAACCTGCTTATTACTTATCAATGTACTGATGAACTTTTAGAAGCTTGAAAGTTTTGACGGAATTCATTCCAGTCTCTTTTTTAACCGAGAAATCTCAGAAATCTCTCGGGTTTCAAAAATATCTTCATTTGTGTTTGAATAGGGTTTGTACAGACAGTAAAATTAACTTACAGGACTTTCAATGATTTTTTTTTAAGCACTACTTTTTTGATTTTCAAGGACTTCATTCAGAGATCTCACTTACTGAACAATGAAAAAAAATATATAGATAAATAAAAAAGGCATATATAAAATAAACACCAGATCTGAATCAAATGATTCGCGATCCACCCTTCGAAGATCTAATCTAAAGCAAACGATTCATGAATCAGCTCCGAAGTTCTGATCTAAATCAAAAGATTCATAATCCACGCTCCAAAGTTCCGATCTAAAGCAAACTATTCACAAACCCGCTCCGAAGTTCTGATCTAAAGCCAATGATTTGTCATCTACGCTTCAAAGTTCCGGTCTAAATCAAATGATTTGCGATCCACGCTCCAATTTACGAAACAACAATGAAGTGCAATCTGAATGAAGTGATTTGTGATCCGCCCTTCGAAGTTCCGATTTAAAGCTAACGATCTGCAAACCCGTTCCCAAGATCCAAACTAAATCAAATGATTTGTGATTCAAGCTCCAAAGTTTCAATCTAAAGCAAATGATTCGCGAACTGCTCCGAAGGACCGATCAAAATCAAACCATTTGCGATCCACGCCCCGAAGTCCCAAAATGAATAATGATTCGTGAACCAACACTTCAGATCAGGACTCAGAGCACGGATTGCGTATTATTTATTTATTTATTTATTTATTTATTTGGATCCCCATTAGCCACTACCAAAGTAGTGGCTATTCTTCCTGGGGTCCATCATACACACAACGAAATTACATTAATCCATAACAACCAAAACCACTACAAAAACATAAAAACCCAGAATGCATACATAGCATAAAAATCGACAATCCACTCAGCCATTAAATATTTCTTCAACACTTTTTTAAACCTCATTTTACTTATTGAAACACATGTAATGTCCGATGGCAATTCATTCCATGTTTTCATTCCATCAAATAATAAGTGATAAGTCTCCAAAGTCCTAATCTAAATCAAATGATTCGCGACGCATGAAATTCCGATTTAAATCAAATGATTTGCAATACCTGATTTTAAGTCCCGACCTGAGACAAATGATTTGCAATAAGTAATACGATTGGAGTGCTTCGATACAGTGAATCATTTTGCGCCATAATGGTTTAACTGATTCAGAGTTTCAAAAAGCTCCATTTCAACCATCACTACATGCTTTTTAAAATCGTTACAAGCAATGTTGAAATTCAAAAATGAATGGCTGTTTTCCATTTAATATGCTTTTTGCTAGTGAATCGCTTGAAATGAATGATCAAAGTCATGAGTTTAAATCAAACAAAGTGTTGTAGCGTAAGTGGTAGATCTGGTTCATCTGTTCCTCTTTTCACGTCAACAGCTATGTTCACACGACACTGCCAGTACTACTACTTGCTTAGCTCGATTGTTTTTTTGCCATTAACTGAAATAAGTGAGAAAAAGGTATGATGACTTTTGAATGTATAAATTTTGTGTGAAAAGATGTGCTTATTGACAAAAATTAAACACTTATTTCATAGATACATTGTCTTTCAATAGTTCAAGCACTTTTCAAGTACCTCTTCAGGAATACTGCTACTTTCAAGTGTTTTCCAGGCCATACATTTCATAAAGAAAAATTCAAGTACTTGAAGCACCTTATACGAACCCTGATTTGGAAGATGAATAATGTCTTCGGATCAACATGAAGGTGTGTAATTGACAGAATTTTTATTTTGGGGTGAACTAACTCTTGCTGGAAAAGCTGATCTTTTTTAAACTTACGTGCTTTCTTAAAAACTGTGTTGCACATGAAACGCTGGAATCGCTCAGCGTAGAATCCAGGCCGATGTACAGAGACCGTGTCCTACAACATAAATAAGATAAATGCTCTGTATCTCACATGATAGCAAATAAGTGAGCGTAAAATAACTATAATGTTTGCTTTAAAGTCATTTACAGGAACTAGTGACTTACCCCATCATGAACTAAGGCCTTCCAGGAATGTTCTATTTTTTTAATAAATCTAAAGGAAGAACAAAAAGAGAGATATGAATGATGGTCACAAGCATTTAAACAAGCACACTCGACTGCCGTCTGTGAGTAGTCACCTGTATGACTGCAATATGTCGATGATTCCAATATAAATCAGTATTCTTTCTCCTCTACTGTTGCGTGCAGGGATTCCTCCCCATCTATTGACAAAACGTGAAATTGTATGTGTTAAATATGACTGCCATATACTGCAGCCACACTAATTTAAATGAAGAAACCATACAAGGGATTAGGGGTCAGATAAAACAGTAAGAAAGTTGAAGCAGACAATCAAACAAAAAACATAGGTGAGTGAAATAATGAGATGTTGACTAACTGGTCCTCTGTTTCCAGGGTTCCTTTGCCTTTGGCCTCTCCCTGTATAGACTCCATAGCAGTGCTGTAGAGAGCTTTCTGAGCCTGCGGCCTCCTGTGGTCTGGCGTTACGGCCCCATCGGACCCCCCGCTCTCTACTGCCCCAGCTCGCTCACGAGATGCCAGATCTGAGTTATGGATCCCCACCAACAGACTGTAGTCCATAATCTTAAAGCTTTGCAGTAGCTGTCAAAGACAGAGATTGATCAATATGGGCAAAAAAAAAAAATCTGTATATTTACATATTAATTAGTATATTTACATATTTGCTAAACAATAGGTTAAAGGGTAATTGATTGATCTGTTTTTATGTTTGACAAAGGATGTATCTTTTAATCCTGCCAAATTAGATTTAAAATGTTTAATGCAAAAAAAAAAAAAAAAAAAAAAAAAAAAAAAAGTATTACAAAATCAAGTTAAACATTATTTTCATTTATTTGCCCCAATACAACCACAGATAGTAACTAACTTTTATTATTAATAAAACATTTTAACACATTACAAAAAAGAAAACAAGGAGAGATCACAAAATGTCTTTAGGATACTTAATGAAATAAAAAGTGCAATAAAATGATGTACGTCAAAATCATCCCACCATTCAAAAGATTGGAGTAAGACTGTTTTTATTTTTTATTTTTTAATTAATTAATATTTTTATTAAGCAAGGACACATTAAATTAATTAAAAGTGACAGTAAAGGCATTTACAATATTGCAAAGGTTTATATTTTATATAGATCCTTTTTATTGAAACCTATTGTTCAAAAATGTATCTTAGTTTCCACAAAAATAAGAATTGTTTTCTTCAGTAGTGAATCAGCATATTATAATAATTTCTGAAGAATCATGTGACAATGAAGGCTGAAATAATGGTTGCTGAAATGCAGCTTTGCATCACAGGAATAAGGAATGCATTTAAAGTTCACCCCAAAATGAAAATTCTGTCATTAATTACTTACTCTCCAAACCCGTTAGACCTTTGTTCATCTTCATAACACAAATTAAGATATTTCTGATGAAATCCAAGAGCTTTCTGACTCTCCATAGACAGCAAGGGTACTACCATGGTAATTAATGTCAGAATTTACATTTTTGGGTAAACTATGCCTTTTAAATTCACATGTAAAAATGGCCGAACACAAGCATGGCTGCTCACCAGGCAGTCCCGCTGGATGGTTTTGCTGAGGGCGTTATAGTTGTCTGGTTCTAGCTGGATCCCCTCAGGCATATCCTGGATGAAATCCAGATCTTTGTAAGTGGGAACGCTTTTCTCTCTCTCTTTAGGGGAGGCACGTCGCTTGTACGTGGAGCCCTTCAGGTCATATTTGAGGTGCATAGGCACACTGCGGGGCAACAGGTTATTCATTACACAGATACGGATGTTCTTTCCGCCCGCCTGCACGCAGTACAAGCCGTAAAACTTCGGGAGCAGCGTTCTCTTGTTTTGATTCAGATTCTGAGGAGAGAAGAGAAACAGAGAACAGAAAGAAAAATTCATAATTTAGGCCTAGATTGCTACAATATCTACAGTATCTAAGCACTAGACACGAGTGAATAACACTTACCATGAAGTACCCGGGCAGCAGCTTCTGCAGAAACTCTGCCTCTTTGTGCTGCACTGTTTTAATAATGAACTCATCATCGCTTGTCACATAAAATATCGATCCACTTGCTCCAGGGTTGGACAATTCGATCAAAGGATCATTACACAGAGAGTACTGCAGACAGAAAGTAACCACAAAAACACATCAGGGGCGTCTCTTTGGAGAATGAACAAAGTGATACAATTGAAGTTAAAAGTTTTCATACACCTTGCAGAATCTGCAAAATATTAATTGTTTTACCAAAACAAGACGGATCATACAAAATGCATGCTATTGTTTATGTAGTACTGACCTAAATAAGATATTTCACCTAAAAGACATTTACATATAGTCATAATCAAATAATACTTTAAATTATAAAAATGACCCTGTTCAAAAGTTTACATACACTTGATTCTTAATCCTACTGTCCACAGCTGTTTGTTTTTTTTTTTTTTTAGTGATAGTTGTTTATGAGTCCCTTGTTTGTCCTAAACCATTAAACTGTCGCTGTTCTTCAGAAAAATTCTTTGGGTTTTCAGCATTTTTCAGAAGAACAGTAGGCAGTTTAACCGTTCAGGACAAACAAGAAACTCATGCACAACTATCACTAAACCAAAAAAAAAAAAAAAAAAAAAAAAAACACAGCTATGAATCATTCAGGTAACAACACAGTACTAAGAATCAAGTGTATGTAAACTTTTGAACAGGGTCATTTTTATAAATTCAACTATTATTTTCTCTTGTGGACATTAACTGCATGTTAAATGGATCACTTTTCTCCAGTCCTTACTACCTTTCTAGGCCTTGAACATGTCAGTTGCGTTGCTGTTTATGCAGGCTCAGAAAGAAAGCTCTCCGATTTAATTAAAAATATCTTAATTTGTGTTCTGAAGATGAACAAAGGTTTTACGGGTTTGGAACGACATGAGGGCGAGTAATTAATGACAGAATTTTCATTTTTGAGTGAACTCTCTCTATTACTTAATCATATCTTTTCTATTTAATCTATTTTATTTTTATGTAAACTTTTTTAATGTGTCAAACCACCATTTTACTATAAATGAGAGCTCATGGTGTGAGTGTGTTTGTGGTTCATCTAACCAGATAATCATCAGGTCGAATGCCAAAGAGTTCTCTGAAATAGCGGAAGGCGATGGGAGCGTAGGTCTTAAACCTGAAGTCACCGTGGTGATGTGCTGGAGTCAAATTACTTCCTTCACTGCAGGAGGAAGACATGGAGAGAAAACAGAGACAGGGTTATGAGTTTGTGTTTTATTACATATAAAACCTGGCAAGCTGCCCATTGTTCAATTTGAAGGTTTCAAGACACCCGTAGTGGCCAAAGACTCTGGTACGGCTGGCATCGCACTTGGTTTATAGTCGCACAGACTTAACATTCAGCACATTAATTATAAATCTATTTAATTAGCCATAAATATTTAAACATATCTACAGAACATGGTTTAGTATATACACATGAGAACACACACCTTGGGAAGAAAATGCTCTCTACTACATAGAAGTCCTGCATGAGAACATCTCTCTCTGCTTTCTGACTTAGGCTGCCCACCGTGTGTGCGATTCCCAGCTGGATGGCACCTTTGAGGGCGGAGGAGGTTGTCTACAGATAAAAAAAAAAAAATAAGTGCACGTGTGAGAATGCGTGAGAAAGAAGTGCAAACAGAGACGACAGACGGGAAACACTAGATAAATATCCCTATGATTCTTTTAAATAACCTACTAATGAGCTGTTATGTAGGTGGTGTGGGAACATAATGCAATTATAAACAAAACAGTCATTTCCAGTGAAACAAACACTGGAATGTGTCATTATTAGTAAGTGAGAGAGATAGAAAAAAAGTTCTCAGCATTTTCATCTCTTGACAATATTCAGTGTTTCAGAGTTTATTCAAAATATTAAATCCAACAATTAAAATCTAATTTAAATGTAAATGCACAGCAAATTCTTAAAAAAAAAAAAAAGACATGAAATCCCATAACAAAGGCATAATTATATAACCTGTTTTTAAACAATATGAAATGGTTTGAATACTAAGTTAATTGCCTAATAACCATGTTTCCTTTATTGGTGAACTACTTCTGTATATACATAGTCCTTCTAGTAAAAAAAAAAAAAAAACATCTTTTCCACACAGTTTTACAGTAAACACAATGATTAAAAATAACATTAAAATAATAATAATTTAATATTTTTATTTATGTGCATCAATTTAACAATACATAGAGGAAAAGCAGCAATATTTACCAAATATGTGACCCTGGACCACAAAACCAGTCTTAAGTAGCATGGGTAAATTTGTAGCTATAGCCAAAAATACATTGTATGGGTCAAAATTATGCAAAAAAAAAAAATTATATATATATATATATGTATATATATGTATATATATGTATATATATATATATATATATATATATATATATATAAGTAAAGATCATGTTCCATAAAGATATTTTGTAAATGTTCACTGTAAATATATCAAAACTAATATACATTGCTAAGAACTTCATTTGGACAACTTTAAAGGCGATTTTCTCAATATTTTGATTTTTGCATCCTCAGATTCCAGATTTTCAAATAGTCGTATCTTGGCCAAATCCTTGTAAAACAATAAATTAAAAACCACATATGTAATAATAATAATAATAATAATAATAATAATAATAATAATAATAATAATTTTAGTAAGAATTTCCTCATTCATAAAATGTACAAAAAACCGACAGATAAAGCAAAAAGAATCACTAAATCATTTGTAGTGATTTAAATGGACCATTTCATCTTCATGAAAATGAATTTAACTCTTCAACAGTTTTTGCCACTTAAGTTTAAATAAGAGTTAGCAGCAGATCTTATTGCTTTTATTATAATTATGCATCATAAAGCTAGTTTATAAAAACGTCTCTGTCCAGGAAACGTAATGAGCAAATAGAAAGCACCTCTTAATCACTGTGATATTCACAACGTTGCTTGATTTTACATCATCATCAACATTTCCGAACGTGTCATGATTTTCTCTTTTCCTTTCCAGCTCCACCCTTTGGTCTATTCCTCTTTTATAGCCTAGTTTCCCTCTCTTGCCCTTCCCGTTATCAGATGACACATCTGACTGTAAGCTGACCTTTTTGTAAGTTGTTTCTCCTGTGGGGTCAACTCCTCTGTGACCAATAGTCTTCTTCATACTCTGAGATGATCCCGGCCCCTATTTAAAGAGAGACACAAAAGAGTGACAAAGAATAAAAAGGAACAGAAAAAAGCATCTGGTTTCATGTCAACAGAGGGGATTCAAGAGGTCTCAACTCTGTCCAGGTTTGACTTCCTGTTTGTCAGGTGTTTCCTAGAGTCAAACACAGTCCTACACATTCCAATCCTTCAGTTCATCCCCTCACTACCTTGATAAGTGGAAATCTTCAGCTGACAATGAGAGCAGTGTGTGTGTGTGTATCTAACTGTGTCAATATTTGCCCAGTTGAAGATCCTTCTCACATGACTGTTTGATCAACCCACAGTAACAGTAAGTCAAGCTTATTTCAGCCTGCCGGGCTCATGTGTTAACATTCCTCTACCAACGTCCAGCAACTAAAATACACTCAGACTTGGATGAAACTGTGGACACTGAGCTGAGATTTTACAAGTGCTTGGCTAACAGAAGAGAAAACAAGTGAAGGTGAAAATGTTTGCATGAAGCACTGAAGCCCTGAGTGCAGAAACCAGCGAGGATCTGGCATCTATTTAGCGATAAAACAAGAGGCTGTGCTACACTGTGCATGCAGTCATGACTAAAATGCAATGTCAATCATTCAGAGATCACTATATGTGACCCTGGACCACAAAACTAGTCATAAGTAGCACGGGTATATTAGTAACAATAGCCAACAATACGCTGTATGGATCAAAAAATATAGAGTTTTCTTTTATGCCAAAAAATCATTAGGATATTAAGATCATGTTCCATGAAAATACATTGTAAATTTCCTACCGTAAGTATATAAAAACTTATTTTTTTTTATTAGGAAATATGCGTTGCTAAGAACTTCATTTGGACAACTTTAAAGGCAATTTTCTCAATATTTAGATTTTTTTCAAATAGTCGTATCTCGGCCAAACATGATTTGTTCCTATCCTAACAGATCAATGGAAAGCTTATTTATTCAGCTTTCAGATGACGTAAATTGAACTTTATGACTGGGTTTCTGGTCCAGGGTCACATATTCATTAAACAGCATGGCATCAAATGCCGTTTTACTTTTAAAATGGTCACTAAACTGGCAAAATGAACAGCCATAACAGGTTAACATAAAATTAATGCTGAAGCAGACAACATTAAGAGCATGGTCGGAAATTAACAAGGGCTTGGAATAAAAAAGGCCCTGCACAATTAAATTACAATTAAATGAGGAAATGAATGAAAAGCGTCAATTCAAGGAATTACATTTAGATTCGCTCACACTGCATTAGATTGATTTTACGCACTGTCTTGTGCAGCACTGAGCCTTATAACTACTCATACGTGTTTCTGTTGAACTTAGGAATGCATTGGCCAATCGGAGTCACTTAGATTACTCAGCGCTGAAAACGCCAGAGCTGTTGATGAGTGCGCACACTCGCACATCCCTCATCATAAACAACACAGTGCAGAAAAGATGTAAACAAAAGATTAATTTGGTAGCTTCAGTAATTACAACAGGCGTATTTGCATAACTTGTGCTGGACTTGGCTAACGTCATGTTTGTCTATGAAGCCAGAATGTGACGTGCCCAAAACCAAACCAAAACATTTTATATAGTTTTCTATATCGATGTTAATAATCATTATTACAATATAAAGAGCAATAATCTACAATAATGATTTTTGTCATAATATCGCAGCCTTATGAGCTCCTGTTTTTTTACATAAATTATAATTTAGATACATTTTTAAACAGTCTATTGTTATTGACAACAATTTAAAAAATTGATTAAAGTAATTGGGTAAATTTATGTATTTGACATTAAAGGAGAAGTCCACTTCCAAAACAAAGATTCACATATAATGTACTCACCCCCTTGTCATCCAAGATGTTCATGTCTTTCTTTCTTCAGTCGTAAAGAAATTATGTTTTTTGAGGAAAATTTCAGCATTTTTCTCCATATAATGGACTGATATGGTGCCCCGAGTTTGAACTTCCAAAATCCAGTTTAAATGCAGCTTCAAACGATCCCAAATGCGGTCGTAGATACTTTTTAATCTCAAACGCTCGTCTTGTCTTGCTCTCCCTGAACTCTGTGTATTCTGATTCAAGACAGTTAGGGTATGTTGAAAAACTCCAATTCGTATTTTCTCCCTCAACTTCAAAAATCATTTCAAAATCATCCTACATTGCTGCAGAAGTACCGACACAGTCTTTGCAAAGTGAACATGCAAAGAAGATCAAACACCCTCAACAAAAAAGGTAAAACAGCGACATAGGACGATTTTGAAGTTGAGAGAGAACATGAGATGGGAGTTTTTCGACATACCTGTCATGACCCGGAAAAAAACAGTCCAGGCAGAGTAAGACAAGACAAGCGTTTGACATTAAAAAGCATATAAATTGTATTATTTGTATGAAAATAACCAATCATTATGTTAGATAAGACTCTTCTTCCTCAGCTGGGATCGTTTGAAGCCACTTTGAAACATTTTGGAAGTTTAAAAATCGGGACACCATATCAGTCCATTATATGGAGAAAAATAATTAAACGTTTTCCTCAAAAAACAATTTCTTTACAACTGAAGAAAGACAGACATGAACATCTTAGATGACGAGGGGGTGAGTACATTATATGTGAATCTTTCTTTTGGAAGTGGTGTTCTCTGTTAAAAACGACATATAGTTTTTACAATAATGCCCCTGAAAATCAATCCCAGAAGGCAAATATTGCCGCTTAATGTAAAAAGTAATTTCTGACCCTGGTTAAGAGCTAACTTAAAGGGTTACTCCACCCCAAAATGAAAATTTTGTCATTAATACTTACCCTGCATGTAAAAGCTTTGTTAAGATATTTAAGATATTTTAATTAAGATATTTTTGATGCATTCTGACAGCTCTCTGATCTTCCCATAGACAGCAATGTAATTAACACGATCAATGTCCAGAAACGTATCGAGATCGGTAAAAATTATCCATGAGACATCAGTGTTTCAACTGTAATCGGCGTGGTGCAGCTGACACAAAACAGCATACGCTGTTTGCATTCAGTGGATACTCTCCAAAATGGCGCTAGGGTGATGCGGAGGAGACGAATAGTTGAATATTGTCGTTATTTTTGTTTTCTTTGCATACAAAAAGTATTCTCGTAGCTTTGCAAAATTACAGTCGAACCCCTGATGTCACATGGATTATTTTACCGATCTCCTCGCTACGTTTCTGGACGTTGATCGTGTTAATTACATTGCTGTCTATGGGAGGGCCAGAGAGTTCTCAGAATGCATCAAAAATATATTAATTTGTCGAACAAAGCTTTTACAGCTTTGGAATAACATAGGGGTAAGTGATCAATGACAAAATTGTAATTTTGGAGTGGAGAAAAAAAAAAAGGTTTTATCTTGTTATTATGTTGTCATCGCTGACTGCATGCAAAAACAAAGATACAGCACAGGCTATGAATAATTGGGTATCATTTAAATAATTATGAGTAAGTTATTTTAAGTAATCCACAAAAAGATTAACGATCTGACTCACTCAGTGAATGGCAAGTCTTAATAACTTCAATTTAGATCTACCCAGAGATGAATTCAAAACTATTAGGTCTAGATAAGATAGGTCATTCTGACAAACAGATTAATGCCAGTAAATCTAGAAGGAACATTAAAAAAAATGCAGTGATGAAATCATAAACAAAACTGCAGAGTCACCACATTTAGAATTTAAAGAGCTAATAAGAAATAAGTTCAACATGGGATCAGTCTTACCTCCGTCAAGGTCATCTTTCGAACGCCGCTGGACCCTTTAAAAGTTGAAGGAAGAGAGCAGGAAGAACAAAAACATTAATATTAGAAGTGGGGATGGAAAAAATACAATACGAACTTCACAATTCCTGCTGTTTCTCTCCTACAATCTGAAGCCAGTCTAATTTTACAGGACATCTTAAGACTGAATAGCCGACATTGTCATTCAGACAGCCCAACTAGTTGTTTTTAATTATACAATATTGTTCAAAAGACTGGATTCATGAGTAATCGTGAATCACGGACTGCTTTCGACATCTATGATAAGAAGAAAAGTTTCTTGAGTGCCAAATCAGCATGTTAGAAGGATTTTGGAAGGATCATGTGACACTGGAGACTTAAATAATGGCTGCTGTAAATTCAGCTTTGCTATCAAAGGAATAAGTACTTTTCAATATATCAAAAATGAAAACACTTCTTTTATATTGTAACAACATTTCACAACAATCCTGTTTTTACAGTCTTTTTTAATCAAATAATTGCAGCCTTGCAATATAAACGAAAAATCTTGCCAACCCCAATATATACATACATTTATATTTATTATGCATATATAAATACACACACACATATAGTATATATTTTGAAACTATTTACATGTACATTATATGTAAATCTATTTAATACATATATGTGCATGTGTGTATTTATAAATACATAATAAATATACGAAGTACAGACATATATGTAAACAAAAACTTATTTTGGATGCGATTAATCATGATTAATCATTTGACAGCACTAGTACTTAGTTTTGTACATCCTGTAATATTGAAAGTTAGAAAATGTCTCAGCTCTCACACTCAGAATTTGTCTATCGTCTCTAGAAAAACAAGCTTAAGTTCTTACAACCTGACAATGTCACAGGGGGCAAAATCTGCCATGACATCAGGGGTGCCAGACAATCAGCAGACTGTCACAGCAGATGCTTTGCGGACACTTCACTCAATAAACAACACAGGACAGGATCACGGTCTAAAACAACCGGAGGCCTCAAATTCATATTTTTATAACGGCAATGTGTTGCAAGCGATAGGTCCTGCTTTTTTGCATTGATTCAGAACGATCGCATGTCTTCAGGCGAGACAGAAGTTATACAACAAGCTTGTCTGACTGTCGTCAAAACAAACAGACTGAGACGCACCAGCATAGCGACTTTAACCCTGCCAAGAGTTTGATATTATTACACACATCAAGATTAGAATCCAACCTACAGAAATAGTAACTGTATTCTCTATGAACACACACCAGATCTGATATACAAGGCAATGACAAGTGTCTACGATAAAGAGAAACTTGTTTTTAAAAAAAAATGTGGTTGGAAAAAATCTTTGTACTTTGTAGTTTTTAAAGAATGTTCTTTTTTTCTGATATCAAGACAGTTGTATCACTCTGACATTTATGCTGACTTAATATTAATTTAATTTATCTCAAATTAATAGATAGGACAGAACGTTAACACTGTTTCATTGACCCATTTGTCAAAATTAGGTTTACAACAAACATCCTGCACCAAGAAGAAAAGTTAGAAATGAAAAGAACAGAAGTTTTTGGCTCATGACTAATATCACCACTTTTCATCATGGGTGGAAAAACACTGCTGTGATATTGTGATTATCTCTTTGGTACAGATGAGACATATTTGCCATTGCTGATGTTTACATAACTGCATAAAGAATGCATGGAAGGTAATTCCACCGTTTTTACATGCTTTCCCAGACAGCCGCTGAAAATTCTTGCAGTAACCAGTAGCAACGGCTATTTTAAGTTGGCATTAGTGAGGACAGATAAAGGTTACTTTCAACGGCCAGCAGATCAAGATATGTGCAAAGACTTGTGGTGTTGTCACACAAGTTAAGTTTGTCCAATACAAGAGACAGCATTCAACTGCTTACCTTTTCATCTCACCATGACACAGGCCTATATGCATAAATGTGTGTATGCAACAGAACTCTACAGAGCCATCATGTTTGAAAAGTTGCTTTACAGGGCGTGCTATTGAAAGGGTTGCCATGTTCACTTATTATAAGCAACGCTTATTAAGCATCTTTGGACTTGTTGTTTGGGCTCAGCTCATATAGCAATCCATTTTATAGAGATAATAAAGTTTGGATGCAAGTTTATCATGGGCTTATTAATTGCCAATTTTTAAAAGCAAGATCTGGCAACACTAAGTCAAGACGTACCTCCTTCTTTGTAATTTTTTTTTACTACAACTCTGATATGCTTTTACATCATTAACACCTAGTTGTTCATTTCAATTTCTGCAAATGCAGTTGGCACTATTTGCATTTTTCAGGAGTCAATTCGGTTATCACTCACATTAGTTACTGAACCCTGTGTGTATAGAAAAAGATTAAACACAAAAAAGTGAAATGACAACCAAATTTAGCTGTAGTGTGTTCATAGCCACTGCAGCTAAATTTGGTTATCATCACAGTGTCAGTTCAGTTCTGTTCCATACACACACACAACACAATAAATTAGGGGATTCACTACTGTATTTCAGTTCGGTTGTCACTGCTGAAGGACGTGCACTTGGCCTATACACTTTTATCCAGTGTTGCTATGTCTAGGAGCTGTGATATATTTACTTGTTCCCACAGATTCCTGGACTCTTTCATCATCAGTCTGAAATATCAATTCCTATTCCCATCTGCCTTAATTACACAAACAGATGAGTCACAGTTGCCGCTTTCACTTTCATTACATTCCACCGATCCCCCAGTCATCAAGCTTAAATTGCCACTGCAAATGAGACCATGCAGGAGACAAGCCATTTTGGTTAATTGGCACTCAGTTTCTCTAAAGCACACAGCACAACAGAGCCATGCATGTACCTCTCTGAGAGGCCAACAGCCTCCAAAATGGAGTCCTCAGATCTGTAGGGGTAAAACAGTTATTTTAATAGGACCAAACTGTCAGCACTTAGACCAGTGTGACTGGTTGGGTTGAGTGGTTGAGAAACTGGATGGATGTTTATTTGTATGGTTGTTTGCTGGTTTATTTGGATGGGTATTTGCTTGTTTTCATGGGTGTGTATTAATTGCTTGTTTGGGTGTTTGCTGTTTGTTTGATGGGTGGGTGTTAGTTAGGGCTGCATACCATATGTGTGTGTATATATATATATATATATATATATATATGATGTGAGGCAGGTTTAGTCAGTAAAGCCGGTACTTTGATTAGTAGTAAATCTCCATCATGTGTGTTCAGCTGGAGCGGCAATTAAGACACAGAGGCGTAAATCACTGACAAGCTACGCAAAATTCGATTCATCTGGAGATTTACTACTAATCAAAGTACCGCCTTTACTGATTAAATGTACCTCACAATCACATGTGATTTATCGTGCAGCCCTAGTGTTAGTTGTTTGTTTGAATGGGTAAGAGGTTGTTTGTTTGTTTGTTTGAATGGGTGGGTGTTTGTTGTTTATTTGGATGTGTGTTTGATTGGATGGATGGGTAGGTGGGTATTTGTTGTTTGTTTGGATGGTTGAGTGTTGCTTGGGTGTTTGTTGTTTGTTTGGGTGTTTGTTGAGAAGGGTGTTTGATGTTTGCTTGGATGGGTGAGTCTGTTGGTGTGTGTGTTTGAATGTTTGTTCGTATGGGTGGGTGGGTTTTTGTTGTTTGTTTAGATGGGTGAGTGTTTGAAGTTTGTTTGGGTGTTTGTATGGGTAAATGTTTGTTGTTTGTTCGAGTGTTTGTTTGTATGGGTGAGTGTTTGTTTGTGTGTTTGTTTGTATGGGTGAGCGTCTGATGTTTGTTTGGGTGTTTATTTGGATGGGTGAGCGCTTGATGTTTGTTTGATGGGTGAGTGTTTGTTGTTTGTTTGTATGGGTGAGTGATTGATTTTTTGGGGTGTTTGTATGGGTGAGTTTGTTGTTTGTTTGGGTGTTTGTTTGTATGGGTAAGTGTTTGATGTTTGTTTGTATGGGTAAGTGTTTGATGTTTATTTGGATCAGTGAATGTCTGATGTTTGTTTGTTTGTATGGGTGACTGTTTAATGTTTGTTTGGGTGTTTGTTTGGATCGGTGAGTGTTGTTTGTTTGTATGGGTATGTGGTGTTTGTTTGGATGGATAAAATTTTTGTTTGTTTGTTTGTATGGGTAAACGTTTGTTGTTTGTTTGGGTGTTTGTTGGTATGAGGGTTTGAAATTTGTTCATTCATGTGAGTGTTTGTTTGTTTGGATGTGTGGGTGTTGGTTTGTTTATCTGTTTGAATGGATGGATGTTGGTTTGTTGGTTTGGATGGGCTTGTTTTAGACGGATGGATGAATGGGGGCGGATGGGTACAAGAATGGAAGAATGGGGAAATGGACAGATGGATGAGTGAGTACTGGACAGATGGAAGGATGGACAAGTGGGCGGATGGTTACATGGATTGATAAATGTACATGGCTATATGGACAGGCAGTTGGAGTGCAATGGATGAATGAGTGAATGGAAGAACTGACATGAGAATGGTTTCCCAGAGGGAAATTTAGGTTGTCTCATAATAATGACACATGAGTAACACCAAATAACAAATATAACAGATACACTGTTAAACAGCATAATCCAAAATTGAAACATATTTATAAATAGTATCACTTTCTTTATCAAAAGACAAAGTCTGGCTTTGTTTTGCATTATATCCTTAAACCACAAAGCAAGTGAAATGACCACTAAGAGGGAACACATGGCTCCTGTCTTGAGCCAGTCTATATTTAGGCCAAGCTTAAGAGATTCATTTTCTCTCAAGAGTGGTAGGGAACGATTCTTGCATCTCATGCACACAGAAACAAACACACATTTGAGGTCATGAATTGTGGCAAGATGTGCTGTCTGTGAGATGGGATTTGAGGTTTAGATGTTCACCAGTCTGTCCCATTTCATCTGGCTGAGCGAGCTGGTTTCTGTCCCATTTTCACATTTATATTTAGAGGAAAAGAACAGCCTGGGCCATCATCAAGACTGTGTGCGTCTCTGCGAGCACTAAAAATACTTCCAAAAGAGTGCTAACTACGTCCTAATGTGGGTTACCCACACAAAATGCCATGATATTCTGAGCTAACAGACAAAACCACCCAAATAATGACCACCTAATTGACTCCAGCACCTCAGACTACTTAAGGAAATCTTCATTTCCCATGGGATGTTATTTTTACTCAGTGGTCAATGAAGACAGACCACCACAGAGAATAACCACTCGTAGGACAAGCACTGTTAATGCCATTTACATCCCAATAACCAATTAGCTAATGCACAAACAGAAACAATTTGAAGTGTCAAAGTGATGAACGCATTGACTTTGTCATGAGTTTTGTAACATACAGTTGAAATAGATTACCATTCTCATAAACCAAGTGAAGTAACTTAAAACTTTACAAACAGTTTACATAAATTCCTGCAAACAAACAAGCCAAACAAAACATTTTCTCACACAACTGAAGAAACTCCTTAGCTCTTGGTCAAACCCATGATAAAAATGCTGCTTACTGTCAGTTACATAACACCTATCCATACAAATTTAATTCGGCTTATTATGTGTACCACAAATTATTATGTCATTAAATGAGAAAACAAATTTACATTTTTAAATGTCACTGATTCAATTAGTATGGGTGCGTCTGTGGAAAGTACTAGCACACTGGGGTAAACCTGAGTATTCAACTAGCATTACGCCAGTTTTAAACGTTAACAAGTCGTTTTGTCGTTGTCTTCTTACAAAAGGTGTTAATATTCTATATATCATGTTATTTCTCACGAAATAACATACAATACATAGTACATACGAAACGTAGTACTAACAGGACTGTTTTAATACATGACCAAACGCCAACATGTCTTATTTTAAAACAAATCTGTCATTTCCTATAAACAAAAGTATAAATAAAGTGAGAAATTAGCGTTCATTGCTGTTGATGAGACTCGACATTTAACGTTACAGAGAGAAATTTATAGAGAACCGTTCATTCAAATGAGCAATAAATCCAAAACAAACCAGTTTAATAGAAAAACAACTAAAACGATTCTTAACCGAATAGTATTTGTTAATATCGACTATTTATTTTAATATTAGCTCTGTTATTTGTTTGATATAGCTGGGCTAGTTAGCTTATAGCATGTTAGCCACAGATCCACATCATCGATCTGGATTATTTCAGGAAAACCTTCACTTCACAGATCAAAAAAATTCAGTAAAATACACATACACAAAATTAAACACAATTTACACACGTATTATATTTACTAACTAACAGCTATAATAGACGACATATATTTTGTTGTTGTTGAACAAAGGCTTGACTCAAGCCAGTAAACATACTAAATCAATCCAGTGCTGGTAAAAACAGTGGATCCATGGCAACAGATCAACATTAAAACACAAAAAGCACACATGACTCAATATTACTATAAAAACATAATAATTGAATTTACCTGGAGGGGCGGATAAGCCCGTGTCGGGTGGACCGGCGGACGCCATTTTGATTCGGGTTTACTGGACCCGATCCCTGACCGGAACCAAACAGACAGACTAGTGTCCGGTTCCGCCTGGACAGACTCTCTGGCACCCTACACTGACCTATTTGAGACTATGAGAACTAACGTTACTCATTTAATAATACAAAAAAGCGTTTCTAACAACTGTCAACGCAAACTATTGTTAGATATTTTATATGATGCTAAATGCGAAGATCTAATTTTTCCAAATAATTATGTATAATTAACATAATATCCGCAGTTTAAATGTGCATATATACCGACGACAGTCTTGCCTTGTCAACGTCCCATTAGTTTGTGAAACAAACTCGCCAAGCCTTTATGTACAGTGCTAAAAATAACAAAACTGTTCACGGAACAGATAACATCTTGGACAAGTTGAGCATGGATGACATTTTAAGTCATTGCACAATGGTGGAAAAATAATTGTTTTAATTAGAAATAATATATAAAAATACATGTTATTTAAAAGTAAAAAGAAACAACTCCCTGCTGAAAAAAAGATCCTATGATGGTTGGTTTAAGCTGGTTAAGCTGGCCTCCCAAATCTGTTTATGTCAAACTGTTTATATCTGAAATATAAGAAAAACATTTTTTTTTTTTTAAAATTATAATTTATTATAGTAGACTCTTGTGTGAATGTATGTCCATCTATCTATCTATAGTGTATTATTTGTGCTTGTGCTCATGCTGGAAATGTAAATGATGTGTGAGAACAACATAGAATCACACAAGACTTTTTGTTTATGTATTTTATTATTTAATGTAATTTGTTAGATTTGTGGGAACAGAGGGAAAACAATGTAAACACAACATTTTGAACTGTCCAAGCAGTTCTGCTTTCAAAAAAAAAAAAAAAACAATAATCACTAAGACATTGTGCAAGAAAACTGCATGAAAGACAATATGCATATTAAAAGACATGAACAAATAGTGGTGCATATAATACGCATGTTAAAAGAACAAAAAGCGGTACAGATTTGTTTCAACTCAAGTGTGCATATATTGAAATGTCTGTGCTCTGTAAAAAATGATACACATTATCAGGGACTCGGTCTGGCTTAGACCTACAGAAGCTGCGGGCAGGTATTCTTCCTTCTGTCTTTATCTGCTTTGCCAATATAGCGCAGGAGCAGTTTTGTGGCACATTTGACACGGTTTTTGATTTTGGGTGCACAACAATGAGGCTTCACCAGCTCCTTTGCTTTACACATATCATTCAGGTGCCTGTCAAGCTACAAGAAAATAAGACAGTTTTAACATAAAGACTGTAAGCCAGTGATAAGATAAAGAAAATTTGCATTATTGCTGTTTTAATCCTTTAGCTTAAACAGAGAGTGTTTACAATTACATTCAGATTTATTAAGCAGATTTTATCAGGCATAAATAGGGCATAAGGAGCAAATTATCCAACAAGCTTGGCCTTACCTCAGCCTTTATACATTCAGGTCTCTCTTGTAACACTAGAGGGCAGCACCGTTCAACCATTTGATCCATAGAAAATGGGAAACCCTTCCTGTGGGTGAAAAAAAAGATTTCAGTTAATATTTCTTGAAATATTTCTAAATATATTCATTTTCCAGTACCTAGAGTTTAGTGCATGTTGGAAAAACTAAAAATGAGCTAAGACTTAAAAGACTTATATTTGGATTTTTATGGATTTATTGTCCTTGAACCAGTGTTTTGCCATGCACAAGGTTAACTGTGAGATACATATATTTTTTTTTAACTATCTTTGTTTTGACTGGCTTTCATGGTCACTGATATCTGAAAGGAAATAGATAAACCTAAACACAGATAATAAAAGCACAAAAACAGCATCATGGAAATATTTTAAGAAAACAGTGGCATGTGTTACTCAACACAACTGAAAATCCTATTATTCTCACAGTATGAAACACATGACTATTCCAGTATAAAAATACTTTTAAAAGAAATTAATACTTGATATTAATTAGTTAATAATTTGGCAAGGATGCTTTAAATTGACCAAAAGATTTACATTGTTACAAAACAAATGAAGATTCTAGAAATTCTCTTCTGTATTTTGTAGTTTTGTACTGTATTTTTGATCGAATAAATGCTTTGGCAAACAAAACATTCTTACCGACACCTTGAGTTGTAAGTTTATTACTTAAACATGCAATTTTGAATAAAGAGGGTCTTACATGCTCTGCAGAGCTGTATGTGTCTCGCATAATGTATCGAGGGTTGGAGGAGCAGCAGTAGTGCTGAGTGCTCCACCAGTGGATCTATATTGTGGATCTGGAGCAGAAGCTGCAAAACAGGAGTACTGCTCTTCTCCCTTCTTCTTCCCACAACACTCAAACTGCTGTCCTTTGGATTTCTTCTCATCTTTGCAAAACTTATCAACAATTTTCTTCCACTGAAATAGATAAAACAAGGTTATTACTACTTGAGCAACAGAAATGAACAGTTTAATAAGAAAACTGATGCCAGTTTTTTCTTTTCAGCTTAAAGGAATGGTTAACTTACTGCTTAGCTCTGATGTGTTAATATATTTGTATGCTATAACCCTGTAAAGATTAATAACAGTCCTCTGTATTCATATTTATTTGATTTACTTTCTTTTTAAATAGTTCATCTGGAACGGTTTTCATGAGTTCAGAATGGTTCCAAGATTGTAAATTAAAATTGTGACTTTTTTTTCTTCACCTTCTTTTCAGCACAGCGTTGTTGACTCTTTTTGTCCTTACAACACTGGTTATATTCTCTCTCCAGGACATTGATGGCCTTCGATTGACGGACCAGCCAGCCATAGCCAGTGCGAGGAAGACACTTGGGCATGTATCGTGGTCGGATCTTATGATGAGCGCAGATGTTTGCTATGTTGGAGGAATCGGGACGGCCTGGTGGAAAACTGATGGACAGAACTTCGGTCTGCTTCATAAGTGGAGAAGTTTTTGGAGAAGCCACCGATGACCTGGAGAGTAGACGTTAAGCAAGTTTAGGTATTCATGCATTCTCTATTCACTTTTCTTTTCCTCTGTCTCATTTGCAACCCTAAATGTGCTCATTTTCATGGTGGGACGAATGAGTATTTGCTACATCACCACCTACAATTAGAAAATGACACAGTGTTGAGGATGACTAATTTCTTCTTTTTATGGGTTGAGATGATGACATACTTTTTTTGCTCTAGAAAAAAAAAACGCCTCTCCCATTCATTTACCTACTTTTCATTATAGTTTTGATCATTTCTTTAAGAATTTAAGGTGTCAAAATATCATTTGGTACAATGACACAGTTATGACTGGTAAAGTATTTGACAAACCTGCTGAAAAGAATTTGAAATAAAATACTTTTGAAAGTAGGTTAAAGCATTTTATATTCCGTGGATATCTTTGCAAATTATTTGCACAATATTTAAGTGAATCTTGTCTAATAACTGTGGACCTTAAGCAACATCATACAGCAGCATATTAAGGATTGCTGGAAATCTAGATGGTTTATAAGCCTCGTATAACCGTAATGTGCAAGTAACATTTTAGTTTTGATAAACATGAGCTATTTTGTTTGTTTGTTTGCCAAATTCGAATGTATATTCCAATCCGTTAATAAATGTGAAAGTGAATTTTGAAGAGGGGGAGCAAGTGCGACTTGCACCTTCAAACGGTCCCAAACGCGAGGAAGAAGGGTCTTATCTAGCGAAACGATCGGTTATTTTCATAAAAATAATAGATTTGAGATTAATTAATTTGAGAATAGATTTGACATTAAAAAAGTATTGAAATATTTTTTATTTTTTTTTTAATGAAAATAACCGATCGTTTCACTAGATAAGACACTTCTTCCTCGGCTGGGATCGTTTACAACCGCATTTGGGATCGTTTGAGGCCGCATTTAAACTGCATTTTGGACGTTCAAACTCGGGGCACCATACAGTGTATTTTATGGAGAAAAATGCTGAAATGTTTTCCTCAAAAACATTTTACGACTTAAGAAATAAAGACATGAACATCTTGGATGACAAGGCGGTGAGTACATTATCTGTAAAAAAAAAAAATTTTCTGAAAGTGGACTTCCTTTAAACCATCTCCTTAAAAGGATACATTATGTGGTCTAAACATTAGAGAACATTGTCCAAGATGATCTCATACTTTGTTATTATTGCATTAAGAAAATTTCATTACAGTAAAAATGTTCTCATGTCATCTTAAAATGTACTTTATGGGTTAACATCTAACCAGCTAAACAGCATTAAACAAAAATGTTTAATACTACTGAGTCTAACTGACTACATTGTATTAAAGGCATAGTTCACCCCAAACACCTTAAAATTATGTCTTGTCATCCCAAACCCATAAGAACTTCATATTCAGAACACAAATTGAGTTTTGATGAAATTCAAGAGCTTTCTGACCCTGCATAGACAGCAATGCAACTGACACATTTTCTGTTCATAAGAAAGGTAATAAGGACATTATTAAAACAATCCATGTAACATTAACAGTGGTTCAACCTTAATGTTATGAAGCTACAAGAATGAGAATTTTGTTTTCTTTGCACATAAGTAGTATTCTCGTAGCTTCATAAAATTAATTTTGAACCACATGGACTATTTTACGATGTCCTTACTAACTTTCTGGGCCTTGAATGTGGTAGTTGTGTTACTGTCTATGCAGGGTCAGAAAGCTCTTGGATTTCATCAAAAATATCTTAACGTGTTCCGAAGATAAATGATCTTATGGGTTTGGAACAAAATGAGCATTAGTAATTAATGGCAGAATTTTCATTTTTGGGTGAACTATTCCTAATAAAAGTTTTTGATTATTTTGATATTATAAAAAACATAAGCTGGAAAACTAAATTATTGCTCATGTGCCTTTCTATTTACAGTAGTAGCCACATTAGTAGTCTTTAATCTATTTCTTTTTATCATTATGAAGCTCCAACCGTAGGTTGTGAAGGAGCCTAATCATTCAGTCCTGTCAATCAACATTACAAGCCTCTATAAGCAACTTGAACTGCACCGTCCCAGCGTCAATTCCTCCACCATCCCATCTCCTCTATTTCTGTGATTCTCCTTCTAGGTAGTACCGCAATGGAAGGGTCGAATGCAGCGCTCAAGCCGAGACTCAGGTTTGACTGGATGGGCAGTCAACTCGTGAACTTGTGAATTATCATTAAACTTTATCATTATCTTTAAAATGTAACACATTTTTTGTGTCAGAGATATCATTATAGAACAAGAGCAGAAGAGAAAGAATACTACTTAAACAATTACAAAAAACACATTCGTTCTCAATTTTGTATAGAATTTATTTTGCATTTTTTGTAAATGTTTAAACAGTCTTTTCATCATTTGAAGTGACCATCTGTTATGTGGCGTAAACAATGTTGCTGTCCAACAGGATTCGAAGAACTAGTCAGGAGCCACAGGTTCAAAACTGAGAGTATTTACTAGAGTTCAATTACACAGGGTGGTAAAGCTCAATGAATAGAAGAACACCTCCCTTTTCTTCAATCGTATTGTATGATACTCTTCACTAAGAGTGTGTGCCTACATATTCTAGGTTTTATGCATTACCATTACCATCTATGTACTTCTCCAGTTGATATCTATGAAAAACCTTCAACATTACCAAATACTGCGCATGCATTTTACAATTTACAAATACAGAATAAAATGGTACACAACACAGCTCAAGTCAACATTACAGTTTGTGGGAAAAAAGGCCTAATACATCATTCTTAAAACAGTTTCAATTTTAAGGCTTTTAGAGGCTTTTTAAAGCTACAAGAATAGGGAGACATTAGAAAACATAAATGTGAGATCATGGCTTACAGAAATATATACCTGTAATACTGATATGTTGTTAAACCCTTAAGCATGGTAAAAATGAATTCAGGTAATATTACAAACATTTGATTTTGACACCTTTTAAAAAATAAAAAATAAAAATGCCCACTAAAACTTCACTGAACAAAAAACACTGTATATTAGGGATGTAATGATGGCGGCTGAAAGTCCATAAAAAATTAGTGAATCGTGATACAATTGGGGGTTTATATGAATGTATCAAGGAAAGTTTAGATGTTGTTTTCATCTTGCCTCTGTATAATGCATATTAAATTGTATTGTAAAAATTGTATTGCTTGTGTTCCATAAACGCCACCTGCTGTTAGAGAGTGAATCTGCACTCTCATTCAGCCTGTCAGTTGATTTTGTGTCATCCAGATAGGTTTTATGTTGTATAGCTTCACAAAGCTAAAGTCAGACCATTCTGCTTAAAATTTCAAAATTCTACAATCTAATTTAAATCAAAAACTGCTCATGCTGCATATGTGGAGCATTACAGTTTGAATTGCCTCTAATTTTTAAATGGAAAGACAACCTTTGTTTTCCTGAAGAGATTTCTTTTATTTGTATGATTTATTTATTTGATTTAGGATTTGTTTTAAAATGTAAATTTAGTTTTGCTGTTTGACACATTTCAATTTCACAAAGAAAAGTGCAGCACTTTGTCTCAGATATAAAAAAAAGACGTTTTCATTTATATTTTGTGTTAAATCTCATTTTTAAAACAATTGTGAGAAAATCATATTATGAAATCAGTATTGTGAATCGTACCACATCGTCATTTAACTGAATCATTACATCCCTACTGCATATACGCCAGTAGAAACCTACCCTTTGCAAGCGCTTGAGTTATATTTGAAGCCTTGAATCTTTTGTGGAGTGCTGCCATTTGAGACCTCAGAGGAGACTTGATATGAAGAATCTGAAGCCTCCTTATCAAAACAGTTCCATCTGGCTCTCCCAGTCTTATGGCAGCAGAAGTAGTGACTGGTCTTAATACTGAATTCCCCCTCACAGTAGGCAGACAGACTCTTCTTCCACTGAATGATTGGAAAGACAATAATCAGAAATAAATAAAGGAAAAACAGAGAAAAAGAGACCACAACAGTCATGAAAGAACTCAAACAGTCAAAGCTGTTAACTTTGACATTGGACCATTTCAGACTGCCAATATTTTGCATACTTTCTCTCCAAAGAATACATAGTGAAATGCAAACAAAGAGAGATTTTGTCTAAAGTGCAGATATTTCCTCAGTAGTGCTTAATGTCCATATAAAGACAAAGTAAACAACAGAACTCGGCTACATCAAAAAATGAAAGTCAATGTAGATGCAGTAAGTTGCAAAAAGAAAGCAGAGGAAAATTAGTCTAGTAAGAAATGTACTTTCTGTAGAAATGTTAATCTTAAGTCTGCGGTCTCTGCTTTAGTAATGTGAACGGGATCATTTAAACCAGATGTGAGCGTGAACAAACACTGTGACTCAGTGGTGCTATAACACTGCAGTTTTTTTGTTTTGTTTGTTTGCGAAGGGCAACGCTGCCTCAACAAATGACAGGCATGTTTGGGAAACCAGTTTGGAGTGCTTCAGGGATGACATGTTAGTACAAGCTAGCATTTTAGCACTTTCAATTCTATTGTCCTAAAGTAAATGTGTTGAAATTTGTGATAAACACAAGCTGAGGAAATGTTCATGTTTTAATTTATTCTGTAAGATAAAATACATCAGTAAAACCCCCTTTTTCATTTTTTTTAAAAACGTTTAAAAAAAATCTTAAAATGAATGATATAAATTGTTTATCCAAATTAATTATGTTAAAAATTGTAATTAAAATGCTTAACAAAATATGACTTTATATATTATTTCTATTACAACAGAAGTACCAGAGGTACATATGAACTTAAAAGGTCCTCTGAATATTGTCTTGTGAAAGCTACACCTACCATTAGAAGGTATAATAATGTCAAGACTCTCACCGCTTGTTGAGCACAACAGATTTGCTCTTCCTGTGTTCCAACGGCAGAGCAGACACTGTACCAGGACTGGAGTTGATTGACAGCATCAGCCTGTCGAACCTGACGGCCAAAGCCACTCTCAGGAAACATGTCCTTAGGGTACCGGACCGGGGCTTTGCTAAACCGCAAGATATCTTGCAGGTTGCTTGCAGTTGGGAAGGCTGGGGGAAAATCAACCTCTGGTTCCGTCACGGGTCTCATGGAGCGAGGCTTAATAACTGGGCGACCTTATGAGGCAGATGAACGATTTTAAAAATTCAGAAACAACAATTAAAACCAAAGATTTTGAACATTTCAATTTTAAAATTGAACACTATGGAACAGCACTTTATGTAAACGTATAAAAGGTTCAACTAAAGCTCACTTGAATTCAGCTCTGAATCTCAGCTCCCACATAAAAACACATTATAGCATGCAACTGTACCTAATTGTTCACTCTCAGGGTGAAAGTTTGAGTTTTCACTTGGGGTCCTTCTTGAAAAATCTGCATTAGCTAAAGGAAAGGAAAGGAAAGGAAGCTCAGGAAAGGGTGTAAAACACCATCCAACAAATCAATCGACTTGTCATTGAGAAACACACAATGGAAACAGCAAATGATCACTTACCAAACAGTTTGGCAACGTTAGGGATGATTGGTCTCTGCAACATCAAAGAGTCCAGCACTGAAATCAGACACAGAAAGTGTAAACTCTTGCTTTACATATTTAAAAAATGCCTTTTATTTTACTTTATTAGTTGGTCATTTTTGTGGTAATAATTCACAGCTACAGATGCAAATAATATGTTTTGCCTCTTAAGTCAACACATTCATTTTAACAAATCAAGACACAAGTCAAATCACTGATCATGACCGTACCTTCACGGGTAAGTGGAAAGTCTGCAAACCAAAAAGAAAAAAAAGGGGAAAAAACAAAACAAAAAAACAATCAGGTCAGGCTTCTGACACAAGCATGGCTTACAATTAGTAAAAAAAAAAAAAAAAAAAAAACATTTTAGACAAAATCTGATTTTTTTTTTTTATTTAACAATTTATTTAAAATTATTATTCTGAGCAAAATAATTTTATACTGTTCTGGTCGTTAAATTTAATTGGATGAGGGCTGGGATATTCCTCTGCTTTTTATCACCTGGAGAACCAGAAAACCCAAACAGAGCAATGATGGCTGATAACAGAACGGTTTGAAAGGAGGCTGCAAAATCTCAGTTGCTTTAAAGTGCATTCAAATGACTGAAATTTAGTTGGCAAAAAAGGTCCACTGTCTACTACTGACAATAGTGTAGCAATGTATGAAGGTAGTCGAGCATCATCCACTTAAATTGAACTTGTTGTGAAATTTGTGTGGGGAAATTTTATGCAAAATTTCAGAATGCATGCCTGCGAAAAAACAGAAGTGCGACCACAGCAGCTTTCAATCGGTGTGATTCGCAAAGGTTTGATGCTTTTTAGAACAACACACTACCAGTCAAAAGTTTCTTAACAGTAAGATTTTCAGCAAAAAAGTACAGAAAAACTATTTAAAATTTATTTTCTAAAATAGAAATCTTTTTAAAATAATAAATGTATTTGAATATGTTTTGATTTCTGTCAAAAAAATTTATTCATGATTTTAAAGAAAAATGTTTCTAATAGTACAAAAAGTCACAAAATTATACTGAAATCATTTTAAATATTGCTAAATAAAAATAATAAATGTTTCTGATAATAAAAAAAACAGCAAATCAGCATATTAGAATGATTTCTGAGGATCATGTGACTGAAGACTGGAGTAATGATGCTGAAAATTTTGCTTTGATAACAGGAATAAATGATCATTTTAAAATATATTCAGATAGGAAGTGATTATTTTAAATATCCAAAATATTTCACAATATTACTGCTTTTGCTGTATTTTGAATCAAATAAATGCAGGCGTTTGAATTACTTTAAATAACATTTTTATAAAAAAAAAAAATTAAAAACTTTTGACTGGTAGTGTAAATATTTGCAGACGAATCGCTGTCGTGCAGACATTTACAATAACACATATTATTTCATTATAGGCTATTCATAAAAACTATGGCGGCGTGATTATGGTATAAAGTCGAAAATGAAAACAATACAAACAGACCTTCATGATCAACCACTTCGTCAGTAACTTCCCTTTGGATGGGAAAATCTGGAAAATTAGGACACACTGGCATTAGTTATTAGTGGGGAGGGAAAAAAATCTTGGATCACATCCACAACATCTGCACGCATGTTTTTACGTAACTCTGGTATCGACTGAAAAGATCTGACTAAAAACAAACACTGCCTTACAAAACATGACATAAATAAAGAACAAATCATTTCTATACTATCGTGAACGCCACATATTATATTCCTTCTCATAACTCCTATTCATAAGATATATAATATGCAAAAGCGAACAAATGCCTGCAAACAACATGAAAACATCAGCGTGACGCAGGCCTAAAAGTTGCATTTACCTTCCGATGCATAGCACAGAAGAGCGAGTAAAAGCGTCAAATAAAGTCCCAAGGCTCGTGAAGAACTCATGGTTGGTGATGTGCCCTCAGTCAAACACTTTTCGGGTGAAGTTGAAGTGTATCAGACGCGGAGCCGCTGACCGTGTGTTCACCGTTCTGCTCTTCAGCTTTTAAAGACAAACCCTCCTGTACATGAGCCAGTTCAGGAGGAGATCATGGGGAGGAGGAGGAGGAGGAGGAGGAGGAGGACCACCTTCTGCTTTTGCGTACTTGCTGACACACTTCTGACACACTTCAACTCCTTCTGTCTGTTTTTTTTTTTTTTTTTTAGCCTACCAGTACATGCCCTGTTCTCTACCAGCCTAACCACGAAAATAAAAAGTCAGATGGATGAGGACGAAAACGAGGGCAGAGTTTACTGTCAAAAAATACACTCAACCCTGGTGAAAAAAACCCAGCATATGCTGGTACATATGTATTGATGCTGGAATGCTGGTTAGGTAAGTTTTGATGCTGGTTTAAGCTGGTCCTTAGCTGGTTCATGCTGGTCCTTGACCAGCATAAACCAGCAAAGGACCAGTTTAAACCAGCTAAGGACCAGCTTAAACCAGCATCAAAACCTACCTAACCAGCATCCCAGCATCAAAACATACCTAACCCCCAAGGGCCAGAATTTATGTACGTTTATTACAATTAAATACCTTAATTAGTATAAGAAAAGTCTTAATTATAATTTCAGGAGGTCTTAAATTTGGGGACTGAAAGACAAAAATCGCGTTATGGATTAAATGTGCTAGTCGTTTGAAGCGCGCGTTATCCGCTACAGATCACAGTTCAAACAGCAGCGCAAATTTACTAGAGCAGATGCGTTTACTCGCCAGCACTAAACAGCGCTGTGAGATCCAGAATGAAGCGCTTGAATTCGGTGAAGAACACAATGACATGGCGATTTAAACATGAAACAGCGCTGACAAACAGGAGAAACACTGTGCGCAACGATAGTCAGAATCATTTAATATGGATTATTTTTACTGTAACACTGACTGCACTATGGTATTGCGGCAGAACTGTGGGACATATCGAACTTATGTAGACATGTATTAAATAAAAGGAGTACTGAAATATAATTACGGTATTTTGCGATTAATAGCGTTTGTGCATTTATACTAACCACTGTTCTTCATACAAATAACTACAAGCCATGTAGTTCATGTATATACCATGGTATTGAGGTGAGTAATTATTTTTAATAATTTTATCATATAAAAATAAGGTTGTTACAATTTTTACAGATGTTACTGTTTTTGATTATGAACATTATCTGAGCTGTAAATTAGGATATCAGTTTAATACATTACTAGACATCTGGCTTATTCCATATTAATTTTATTTCTGCAGGTCTTTAAAAAAGTAACAAAAAGCCTTAAATTTGATTTTTAAAAATGCTGCATAAAATTCTTTCCTTGATATTTGTATTTTGAAAAGGAGGAAAGACTGCATAGGGCTCAGAGGTTGAAAGGGGCCCAGAATGGAGGCTCAGAAAACTCAGTGGAAGGGTGTAGCATGGGTCGAGGAAGAACACAGTATATTTTGACCAGGGGCGGTTCTAAAACCATTTTTTCAGACTGTCATCAACTTTTTTGTTTGTTCAATTTGCACAAAGAACATGGGTTGGATCTCGTATACTTTAGAGTTCTTAAAGTACACCAAATGAATGAATTTCACTTTAAAATGTATACAATTTTCTTCTGGGGGGGCATGCCCCCAGACCCCCCTAGAGGGACACACGTCCACCCACCATTTGTATACGTCTCAGTATAAAAAAAATCTGTTAATTTATTGCATTAAAAATGTCATTCATTTAATTAACTAACTTATTGCTTTAGGTATTTGTGTATATTGACTGAACGAGGCAATACCTTGGTAAGCAGTTTGACAACACTGTAGTAAATATCATGTTTTCAAGAGTACTGTTGTGTGCAATAGATTCTGTTTTTGCATTGAGTTGTGTTACAGTAGTGTACATGCAGTATTTTCTATAGATTTATACTCTTCTTATGAAACTCACAAATCTAAATGCCTAATCCTCTGCAGAGATCTAAGAAGATCCGTTACTGTAAAGTTTCTAAAAATATGCATTGGCAGTTATGAAACAAAGAACCTTCTCACAAATTGAGCATTGTGTTTTCAATTGTTTTGCTGTAGTGTGTAATGTGTATACTGTTTACATTTTTGAAAGCTTGGAGCTGCTCTTTTGGTGTGAAAGTTTGAGTTTTGAAGTGAGAAGGTGTGGTTGTGTTTATGTAGCTTTAGAAAAGGGTGTTGTGTTTAGACATTGGGGAACATGGAGGAAACGTTTGTGAAATGTGTTTTAGCATTTGAGAAAAACTGTAAGATACCAGCAGACATGAGAATACAGCACAAATTGGTGCATGAGTAGTCACCAAAATGAAGTATTTGAACCTCATATTTAAATATAAAAAAGGGTGGGAACTGAAAAAGGTCCACTTTTTGGAAAAAAAGAACCCCCCTTCTGCTAGGCTGGCTACGGGCCTGAGGGAGTTCATGTCACTTCCTGTCCCATTTGATCTTCAGGAGATGCGTTGCTTCATAAATGTATATTTTTCCTAACAGTACCCAAATTAAATAATTGTCTTTATGACTTTAACTACTTCATTATGACATTAAAAAGAACGGACAACAAAAAAGTGTCAAATTTGTGCAACTGTATGACGAGCTGTTGAATGTTACTTAATTTACTCTCTCTGTACTTTACTGTATTTTCATATTTATTTTATACTTTTTATTGTCTTCCTTTGTTTTTATCTATGGTCTCATCCATTGTTAAATTTAATGTTCAAATTCTTGTTTGTATTAGTTTAACAATTAGTAACAGCAATGCATATTACTAATCAAAAATTAAGTTTTGGTAGGAAATTTACAAAATGGAACATGACCTGTTCTTTATGGAACATGACCTTTACTTAATATCCTAATGATTTTTGGCATAAAAGAAAATCTGTCATTTTGACCCATAATGTATTTTTGGCTATTGCTACAAATATATCTGTCCCTGATAGCACACGTACATCTCAGAGACGTCTATTTGACGTCTGCATTTACATCTGCAAGACATATTTTTTACGTAGTTTGCTCATCTGCAATACGTCTGTTGGAAGTTTCCTATCAGATGTTAAATAAACGCCTATTCAGTGTCTTTAAGATGTTTATGATTTAGAATGTATGTAAAACTGACATCTTACAGACGTCTTCCAGACGTTTGTACACAGCAGACGCTTTAACGATAAAGAGATCTTTAACAGACATCTTGCAGATGTACGTGTGCAATCTGGGGTGTTACTTAAAACTGGTTTTGTTGTCCAGGGTAGGTAGGTAGGTTTTGATTTGTGAATCACCCATGATTCCCAAAATGCCAAGTAGCTGGCTGTGTTTATTTATTTGCTTACTTACCTACTTACCTACTTATTTACTTGCTTGGACATAAATTGAAGTAGCCTTTCTCGAAAGTTTACCCAAAGCCTCGTAAATAGATAGTAATATGCTAATTTATGCTAGCAACATGCTAGGACCATGTTAGCAGTATACTAATTTGTGCAAGAATCATGTTCATTCATGTTAAATCGTGCTAGCAAACTGCTAAATCTTTCTAGCATCATGTGAAATCATGTTAACAACCTGATAATTCATGCTAACAAAATGTTTAATCATTCTAGCATCATGCAAAATCATGTTAACATGTTAATCATGCTAACAACATAAGCAATATGTTAATCATGCTAGCAACATGTTAATTCATGCTAACAGCACACTAGCAATGTGCTACATCATACTAACAACATGATAAATCATATTAGCGATGTGCTAATTATGTTATTAACATGTTAAATCATGCTAACAGCATGGTAGCAATGTGCTAAATCAGGGGTGGTGAACTCTAGTCCTGGAGAGCCGCAGCCCTGCAGAGTTCAGCAAAAACCATAATACAAAAAAAGTCACCTGTCTGTAGCTTCCTAGTTACCTTTCAGACCTTGATTAGCTGGTTCAGGTGTGTTTGATTAGGGTTGAAGCAAAACTCTGCAGGGCTGTGGCTCTCCAGGACTGACATTCGCCACCCCTGTGCATATACATATGCTAGTAGGTATGTTTTGATGCTGGGATTCTTGTTAGGTAGGTTTTGATGCTGGTTTAAGCTGGTCCTTTGCTGGTTTATGCTGGTCCTTGACCAGCAACCTGACCAGCTAAGGACCACCATAAACCAGCTAAGGACCAGTTTAAACTAGCATCAAAACTTACCTAACCAGCATCCCAGCATCAAAACTTACCTACCAGCATATGCTGTTTTTTTCAGCAGGAAAATCATGCTAGTAACATGTTAACTTATGCTAACAGCACATTGTGTTGTCAATCATACTAGCAACGTGTTAGTGTTCTGAGATGTGCCCTTAGGACTGCGCATGCGCACTAGCCCGGAAAATTTGGTGTTGTCAGAATTTAATGTTTCCACATTCAAAGATTATTTATTTTTTTACAGTTTTTCAAAGACTTTCAACTTTATTTGCAACTACTTCAAGGTATTACAACGGTTTCAAACTTTCTTTCAACTTTTTTTTAAAGATTTATTTTTGGCCTTTTTTGCTATTGTGATAGGACAGATCATAGCTGACAGGAAGCGAAGTAGGAGAGTGAGAAGGGGGCGGGATCGGAAAAGGTCCTCGAGCAGGGATTCGAACTCGGGACGCCTGTAGCGCAATGGCGTTACGTGTCGGCGTGCTGCCCACAAGGCTATCGGCGCCGACTTTAGGCCAAGTTTTAAAGTTTGTCCTCAAACTTTACGCATCTAGTTGTATCTACAACCCTTCCACATATAGGCCTAGTGGAAATTGGGGTGTTCATTTTCATTCCAGTAAATATACTCAGAGAAAGGAATTTCTGTATAGGCACATACCTTAAAAGAGAAGTCCACTTCCAAAATAAAAATTCACATATAATGTACTCACCCCCTTGTCATCTAAGATGTTCATGTCTTTCTTTCTTCAGTCGTAAAAGAAATTCTGCTTTTTTCTCCATATAATGGACTGATATGGTGCCCCTTCAAACGATCAAACGATCCCAAATGCGGTTGTAAATGATCCCAGCCGAGGAAGAAGGGTCTTATCTAGTGAAACAATCAGTTATTTTCATTTAAAAAATACAGTTTAAATACTTTTTAATCTCAAACGCTCAACAAAATAGTCCAGGCAGAGTAAGACAAGACGAGTGTTTGGCATTAAAAAGTGTATAAATGGTATTATTTTGTTACGCTTGATAAGACCCTCCTCTCTCGGCTGGTATCGTTTACAACCACATTTGGGACGGTCTGAAGCCGCATTTAAACTGCATTTTGAAAGTTCAAAATCGGGGCACCATACCAGTCCATTATATGGAGAAAAATGCTGAAATGTTTTTCTTCAAAAAACATAATTTCTATATGACTGAAGAAAAAAAGACATGAACATCTTGGATGACAAGGGGGTGAGTACATTATATGTGAATCTTTCTTTTGAAAGTGGACTTTTCCTTTAAGAGTCTTTTCTATAACAACAACAATAAACACTAGTATAACATCATTTTTTACACCAGAAAAGTAGCTTATTGAGCACAGAACGATGTCCTGTGACAACATGCCCCAAAAGGGCCATAGCTGACGTATGTGGAGCATACAAATGTAAAATAGCATTGAATAGTCACTGTATAAATTTAATACAGACTAATCCTTGTTAAAGCCACAAAAGCCATAACCTAGTTATTCAATGAAAAACAGAGTGATTTTCTTTGTCTCTTTTGTTTTCTTGGATTAACATTAAGGACTAATAAATTAAACCTAATAAATTAGGCGAGGTCACTTTAAGACACTACACATAGATCCAACATCGATAGGCCTATCTTTCCCAACTGTTTACATCCACTTAAGACACAACCAACATTTTTTGAGGACACACACCAAGACAGTGCACGAGTACTGATTTAAGTTATTTTAGGTCTTGTGCTTGAATGTTTAACCTGGCAAAACGTGCAAACGATAAGCGTTTGTGACAACGCACAGCAATGACCGACCGGGAAGTCCGTCAACTATCCAGAGCGTCTTTCCCAGGGCAGCCGGATAAAATCGCCTGGGGCCCCGACAGCAGCCGGCACCAATAATCGTTGGTAGACATTTTGTCAGTGTTTCCATTAAAAAAATTCAACACATTTTTGCAGTGAAACAATTCTGAAACACACATGTAAACATGTAAAAGGTGACTATAGACTAGGCTACTAACCCTACAAATATCAAAACACTGTAATTAATAAATTAAACAAGTTTACATTTCTACCATCTACAACATATGTGGCAACTTCCCCTAACCTGGCAATTAAGCCATGTCAAAATGTCAAACTCTATGATTTTTTTTTTTTAAATATCTTTTCATTATATACTCATTATATACTTAATTTGATTGTTTGTTTTTGTTTTTATCCAACAGATAAACATAAATATGAGTAAAAGTCGTGGAACTGGAAAGTTGGAATTTAGGGTTAATGTTTAGGGAGAGTTGTTTAAAGCTAGCATTCAAAAGGGAAAAATAGGGAAATCTGTGTCAATGGACTTTTGACTCATAACCTAGTCACTGGATGCCGTTATGAAGGTGCCAAGTGACAACTAGCCCTTCTCTTCATCAGCCATCAGTCATCAGCCACCCTACACTCTAGTTACTGCATTAGCGTCAGTCGGTGCACAAAAACATCTGTTGACTACTAGTTTAATGACACAACCCGTTTCACATACGACACCAGCAGGGTTGGGTTGCCAGGTCCTGAATGTATTCAGGGTGGTGTGATCATATGATGGTTTCAGTCGCTATAATTCCTGGAATTCCTGTCTAACAAGTCTAAACATTGTGTAATAACTAGCTCGAAACAAGTGTCAAATTACCATTCGTCCTTCTTAGGATTCGTCCTAACAATGCACTTTTAAGCCTTAAATGGTTTAATAAAAATAAATTATCGTTAAATTTAAGTAAAACAAAATTTATGTTGTTTACAAATCAAAAATGCCCTGATAATGTTTGTTTGACTTTAAATGGAATAATTATTGAGAGAGTGTCAGAATTTAAGTTCTTAGGAGTACTCATTGATGAAAAATTTAAATGGAAGTCACACATAGCTTATGTAAGAAATAAAATTTGTAAAAATATTGCTGTTTTGAGTAAAGTAAAGTTTATGTTAAATTATAAGGCAATGAGAATCCTATATTGTTCATTTATTTTGCCATATTTGATGTATTGTTTGGAGGTATGGGGTAATTCATATTTTACTAATTTAATGCCCTTATTTATTTTGCAAAAAAGGGCCATAAGAATAATTAATAGAGTTGCTCCAAGAGAACATACCACAAGATTGTTTTTGAGGTCAGGACTACTCAAATTGAGGGATTTTGTCTCTTTGCAAACTTTATTAGTAGTTCATAAAGCAAAACACTGTATGTTACAGGATGGATTGCAAACCCTTTTTACTGTGAATAGTGAGACAAGTAGAAGAAATAATGATTTTAAACAACCTTTTGCTGGAAATACTCTCAAACAAATGTGTGTCTCAGTTTCTGGTGTGAAAAGATGGAATTTATTGGAAAATGATCTAAAATGTTGTTCAGATATTTTTCGATTTAAATATAAGTATAAACAGAAGATACTTCAGTTGTATAGAGATGAGGGTTAATGATGTTTTTGTCGTTGGTTTTCTTTTCTTTTTATTTTTTTTTCTTTGTTGTCAGAATTATTATCATTGTAAAATTGTTGTTTTTGTTTGTTTAATGCTGTGTAAGTTAATTAATAATATTGGAAAGATTTTTCCTTTTCTCTTCATGTCTGTGAGGTCATCTAATTTAATTTGTAAATTTTATAATACTAGAATGGGGTAGGAGTTTATAAGATTTTATCTTCATCCTACTCCTGTTCTTTTTGTCATGGATTGTATTTTTTGTTGTGTTGCTGGATTGTTGTGGTATTTTGTGTTGCATTACCATGAAAAGAGAATAAATAAATGAAATGAAAATGAAAAGAGGACTCAAATCAGACATTTATATTGTATATCCTATGTCTAACCTGTTATTGGTATCATCACGCATGCATGTTCATGTTAAACTGCGCATAATCCATATTGGAGAATGGTTCCTCCAGCTTAATCATATTTTTATATGTTCCTAAAACTAAAGGAAAACAGAAGAAAAGGATGTCAGAAAACACTGAGATTTGATTACATTTGCAGTCTGTTATTTGTTTTAATCTCAGATACTCCTTTTCAAAATTCACTCCTTGACGAGACTTGCTGACATTACTAAACACTATCATTACAACACTATCATTATCATACTACATGACTAATCAGAGATAAAAACTCCCTTACCATCAAGATAAGATCATCCAAAACTTTTAAAAATAAAATCTATCTTAACCCTATAAAGCCTACTGTATCATTTTAATATGCCAATTTCTAAAGCCTCTAAACTGTCAACATGATTACATTTTGCTTTGTGAACTTTGTACACTTTTTCGTTTTTGCTTTGAAATCTTTAATTAATCTTTATAAAGTAAATGCAACAACGTTTATATTGTTAGTAATATTTAAAAAAGATCATTTTTAGAAACATCATATTAAAATTCAAGTATCAAATATGATAGATCAGGCTTTTGAAGAATGTTTTTTTCTCTCAATCAGCATTGTATTGCATCACATTACTTGTTTTGCCCCACAATAAAAACTAAAGAACTTTTTAAATATTATATTTTTTAAATAGAATTTAAATATAATCTTACAAAGGCATATGATTGGAAAATGTAGACTGACAACTGATATTTACACTACCAGTCAAAAGGTTTTGAACAGTTTTAAAAAATGTTTTTAAAGAAGTCTCTACTGACCAAGCCTGCATTTATTTGATCCAAAATACAGCAAAAACAGTAATATTGTGAAATATTTTTGCTATTTTGGGGCCCTAGATTTCCGCGATGTGGAAAACGCAGACAGAATCACAGAATCCAGGCATAAAAACAGAATTTACTGAAATAACGCGGAATGTCACGGAATTTGTCAAAGTTTGAATAAATAATCAAAAGTAGGTCATTACAGTTAAATCAAACCACAATATGGACTAGTATCTGTAAATATTACGCCACAAAAATACCATTTAAATGTGAATCCTGCATGTTTTGCGTGTCTCTGTTTTAATGAATGGAGAGTAGGAGCGGTTTTGTTTACTACAAACAGTGAAGCATGCATGACACTCGCAGTGACACTTTCAGGATCTGTCATCTCACTAAATGAGGACAAAAATACATGAACAATATCTGCTGAGAGTCACTTCATGAGCATTTGACCGTTATATTGTATGAAAACATAGTGTTATATCATATACACACAGAAATGACATGGCATGGCAACCCGTCAAAATAAAGTCCAGTTTAACCTGAAGACATTGTGACAGATATATATTACTACTATTACTACTACTATTAAACAAACATTATTTTTAGGGTATAATCATACAACATTTCTTCCATGTTTTAATTTTAATAGTAAATTCCCCTTTGTTTGCCAAAAAAAAAAAAAACTTTGCTTAATTTTCAATAATTAAAAGATAAATTAAATTAATGTTTTATGCCTTCATTTGATAACCAGAATATTTTAATTATACAACAGAATTTCTGAGGGTAAAAAAAACTTTCATAAGGCTATTTTAAGAATACATATGAATAACATTTTATAGGGCCCTAAATATGTCATTTTTGTTAAACCATTATTAAATTGATGTGAAATTGTATAAATTTCATAATTTTAATTAATTCGATATGTTATTTGATTAATATAATAACATTTAATTTAACCATTAAAAATGAGCTAAGAAAAATTAAAATGGGGAAAAAACGTAATCCAGAAAAATTAAAACGGAAAAAAACAGAATTTGGGAAAAAAATAAAACAGATTTCATAGGGCCCTTCTGTTTAATATGTAATTTATTCCTGTGATCAAAGCAACATTTTCAGCATCATTACTCCAGTCATATGATCCTTCAGAAATCATTCTGATATGCTAATTTGCTTATTATTATTATTAATATTATCAATATTTAAAACAGTTCAGTTCCTTTTTTTCAGGATTCTTTGATGAATAGAAAGATCCAAATATCAGCATTTATCTGAAATAAAAAACTTTTGTAACATTGTACACTATACCATTCATAAGCTTGGAGTCAGTATAAATTTAATTATTTATTGAGAAAGAAATTATAGAAATTAATACTTTTATTTAGCAAGGATGCTTTAAATGGTTCAAAAGTAATGATAAAGACATTTACAATGTTACAGAAGATTTCTATTTCAGATAAATCCTGTTCTTCTAAACTTTCTATTCATCAAAGAAACCTGAAAAAATTCTAATCAGCTGTTTTCAACATAATAATACATGTTTTTTTAAACAGCAAATCAGAATATCAGAATGATTTCTGAAGGATGATGTGACTGGAGTAATGATGCTAAAAAATGTAGCTTTGAAATCAAAGGAATACATTGCATTTTAAAATATATGCACACAGAAAACAGTTATTTTAAATTGTAAAAATATTCAAAATTTTACTGTTTTTGCTGTACTTTGGATCAAATAAATGCAGGCTTGGTGAGCAGAAGAGACTTCTTTAAAAAAGCATTAAAAATCTTACTGTTCAAAAACTGTCAGAAACTGCTCCAAACTGCACACTTTTGCTCAGTTTAATTACAACTGAGGTGTTTATTCTCTTTTATCATGCTATATGAGCCATAAAAGCCAGATACATCAAAAATTATACTCAAAAACATGTATGCAGTGTGTTTTTTTCTCTTTCTAAAGAATCAATAAACTGTTCCATTTCAAAAAAACAAAAATGATTATGTCAGGGTTTACAAGTTCAAAATGTTCTCAAATTAATACTAGTCAGTCTATGGTCATTTAATTGTTTGTCTTCTAATACATATCTTGAGGATTATTTTATTTTAATTGAATACTTTGTTACTCTTACTCAACACTCTAAAAAATGCTGTATTAAGCACAACCCAGTGCTGGGTGAAATATGGACAAACCATATTGTTGTTTTGTACAGCATTTGGGTTAAATGTTTGACCCAACATTCTGGGTAGTTTAATTTAACTTTAATTTAAAAATTCCTAAATTCAAAATTAAAGAAAATAAAAATTACTAGAGGTATCAGCAATAATCATAATTTAAAGCCCAGCATTTTTTAGTGAAGTAATTTTTTCTTCTTGAGTAATGTTGTTTAAACAGACATTTTGGCTGCAACTAGATGAATTTGGTTTTAGTGTGATGGCTCAGTGATTATGGCTTTAGGGAGGGCTGGCAGAGACATCACCAGATGTGGAAAGGAGCATTAGAAACACAGAAAATTCTCAGAAACTATGGAGCTGGCCTAGATTTAATCTTACTAACACAACTTGCTGATTCTAACGGCCTTGCCACAGCTGTGATTGCCTACTGGTATTTCTTTTGTTGTTATGTCTGTCTGTGAGTCAGACACTACTTTGTTTCCCTTGGACACAAAGTATCAACATAAACAAAGCCATGCAACATATATGCTGTAATGAGGGACTGGGAACTAAATCCACTCTTTTCATTTGTGCTGATATATCTTAGAATGTTGACATTGGACCTACATTAAATATTAAGTACAAAGGGCTGTATGAATCGAAACTGTGTCAGCAAGATGAGTCAGTAAAAAGAGAAGTGAAAAAAAAAAAACCTCAAATTATAGGAAAGAAAATACACAGTACTTCTGGTAAATAGAGTTATTTTATTATAAAGAGTTCAAATCAATTTACATTTTAAAGCTTAAAGAGAAATTGTTGGGAATTATATTTACAAAAGTGTTAGAAACTCCAGAATTTGACTGATTACTCTCACAGTCTGATTTGTTACTTTTGCTTGAATGTGATATGTTGATGAACGTTCTAGGGATTTTCAGGGAAATGCATGGCTAAAATAGTTCCAGACAGGTATTGACCGTGTTACAGTTCAATATCGCTTTGATTTCATTTATTTAATTCAAAGGTTTGTACAGCAAAAGAACCAATATCCAATGACACTGACCAAGCAAATAAATGGTTTAAACAACAGGATAAAAATGTTGAGATGGAAACATTGTTGTTCTTATTACAGTTAAACTTCCAGTTTCACTGGAGATGCTGAAATCTGACACACAGATTCACGTAATTCACAAACGGTTATTCTCTCTCTCTCTTCAGTGCCTCAAGCCTCTGTTACTATTTCTAAAATGATTAAACTCGCAGTGCAGTTCACCTGTGACTTAAGACTGAATACAATGGTGATTTAATAGCAAATACAATATATTTTGACCTAGTGAGTTTAATGATACCTTACAGTGCCTCAAGTCTCTGTTACGATTTCTAAATTGATTAAACTCACAGTGCAATTCACCTGTGACTCAATACTGAATACAATAGTGATTTCATTTCAAACTCATCATTTATTCTGAGCTGGCAAGTTACATTGACGTCGTGAAGCAACAGGTTCTGGTAAACCATTTCTCTCTTTTTATTTAAATAAAGTTTTCTTCCTCATTCTAGCATTTTAGGGAGCTTTCCCCTTAATACAAGGAAAACAGAAGGAAAGGAGGCTAATGTTTAATAGGAAGTTGAATGTTCACAAGAGCTAAATGTCTCATGCCATCATTTCAAGAATGCCTTTTTTTTCTCTCTCTCTGAACACAAACTATGTGGCCTACTTATTATTGTCACGTTAATGTGCTGGAATGACAACAGAGAGCACAGAACAAAGAAGGCAATCTTAATTCTTTTAATAAATCCACAAGGAATGATGAAGGAAACATCCACACACATAGGGTAACCCAATACAATAACCAGCCACTGAACTCAAGACAAAGGGGAACTTCAGTACACGGGTAAATGAGGATAATAAACTAGACACAGGTGAACAGAATAACACAATCAAGGGAGACAGAAAACTAGGTCAAAGGAACACTTGGGAAGAATGAAAACAAACACACAGTCCATGTGTGACATATCGCCCCTCTCCTGGAAGGCGCGACTTTGCGCCGATGAGACGATAAAGGACTGGACAGAGAGGACAAAGGAGTGGATGCGGGATGGTGACAGGGGACGACAAAGAGCAGGCAGACAACCAGGGTGGTGATGACAGAGAGAGAAGCAACTGTGGAATCCGACGGAACCATGGAGGATTAGACTGAGGGACAGAGACAGGACAGAGACAGGAGTAGCCAGGGTGGTTAAAATGGAGGAAGGAGCCAGGGAGAAGACAGGAGGGAACAAGTGGAGCCTGGTGGGACCCAGACCACAGCCAGGATAATGGCCCACAGTGGAGCCAGAGGGAGGAGTCATGGTGGCAGAATGGCTGACGACTCCAGGGACCCGACTGACAGCGGCAGAGCAGGTGGTGGTGAAGTCCCAGGCAGAGACGAACAGCCGATGAGCCAGGGTAATGCAGAGGATCCAGAGGGCTAACCAAAGTGGAGGCCTGGGTCCGAAAGGCTGCGGTGGAGCCGGAGCAACTGAGGACCAACGTGGAGCTGGAGGGAAGGAGGAGCCTGACAGAGCCAGAGGGACAGAGGGATGAGGCGCAGCCGGCAGATGAATGATAACTGACCAAGGTGGAGCCGAAGGGATGAGGGAGCCCAGCAGAGCTTGTGGACTGGCGAGCCACTGTGGAGAGGGAGCTAGGAGCCATGCTGGAGCTGGTGCGTCGATGGGCCAAGGCGGAGTTCGGAGGCAGAGACAAGGGATCATCCAACCATGATTCCGATGGAAACTGGCAGACCTGCTGCAAACCCACACCAGAGATGATGGGCTCAGGGTGAGCTGTGGGACTAACAGGATGCAGTGGTGGTGGTGAGGGTGGGTGTTCGAGATTGTTAGGGGCTTCTGGGATGGTGTGCTCTGCCCACACACACCAGACAGCAATTTCCAGCACTGGGAAGGTCACGTACAGGGGAACGATCTCCGTGGTTGTTTCAGGTCCTGCAGACGGCGCAGGGCAGACAGACAGTTAAGTCACGACCTGCGTGGTCATGATGGGACAGATAGAAGATGATGGCAGGAGAAGACAAGGCATATCCATGTATATATCAAAGTCCTCTGAGTGCAACCTTTGAGTGATCAGGCCATACTCTTCCCTTCTACATGTTCAAAAGAACAGGTCACTTCTGTCATACCACATACCAGCGTCGGTTAAGGGAGAGCTGTTATCACCATAAGACGGAGTCGGGGTTGTTTCTCACATGATCAGATGGTGGAATGTCCCAGACCACTGGGCTTTTGACTCCGGGCCACGAGTGAGGACGGGGACGACCCTCGCAGACGTCTTCTCCTTGCTTAACTACTGCAATGCATAGTGAGTGTGTTCTGTTTGACATTTTATGGAAATTCGGTACGTATCATATGGGTAGCCAAGCTACTGGTAAACAGAAACAGTAAACAGAAACAGTAAAATGATTAATAGTTGCTAAATATACAATCACAGTGCCGAAAGGTGTTCTCATTTAACCTAAGGACAACAGAAAAACTGAAGGGGTTAAACAGGTTTTTTTTTTTTTTTTTTTTTTTTTTTTTTAAAGTAATTGCTGTGAAGTTAAAGAGAATCTGGGCAAAAAAGGAACAAAGTTTGAACAAAAGCTTGAGGATGTTTGTTTTTGCATGTGGAAAGCACATCACTAACAGTAGGGTAAATAACTCTGAAATTCTGAAATTTTATGGGTTTAGATGTGATTCAGACACTAATCTCACTGCTGAATTATTATAGCTGCAAAGATATAGCATGAGCAGAGATTGCCATGTGTGAATTTTGATTTGCTGTCTAAAACCCTCCAAGAAAACCTGGAGTGATTATATACATATTTATATGCTATATTTATATCTGTTAATATTTTTATCAGCTAGAAAAACAACAGCTGAATGAGAAATTATCTTGTCTTAATTAAATTATCTCTGAGAAAGAGTGATTTCATCAGGTTATTTTTGTCAGTTCAGTGACATGTGAAACTGGTCATTTCTGAGAGATTTGAGTCGATGCTACTAGCTATTTTTGGGTTTAACAGTGTAACCGCTATTTCACCAGTCTTTGCTAAAATATTTTGGAAGATTTTGATTCAACATCTTATTGGTGTATCAGTCACATCTAGGTGCTGTGAGATGCTAGGACACATCTGTTTTCTGGAACTATTCAAGAGCTGAGATTCTATCTGAGATTCTAACTACAGGTGTAGTTGGATTAAATGTTTTGCAGATGAGCTGCAGTGTTAAACAGTTTTCTTCAATTTGTTAAGCTCAGGGCTCAATGACTGAACTCCTGAGGCTGGAATAGTTTTTGAGGAATTGACACAAGTAGCATTCACACTAGATATATCAGATACAGCAGCAGAGATTTTGCATTGGTTACATGACATCTATGCTAACCCAAGAATGGGAAAATCAGAATAACTATGGGAGGGGTATTAGTCTCCACAACTCATACCATGACTCAAGGCCTTTGCCTTGTTTATACAGTTCAGACAGTCTTTTTGGCTTTGCAAAGTGAGTCTTTGCAATGTTTGATATTAATTATTTGCATTTTTGGGAAATCTAGTTTGTTTCATCTGAACTAATTCCAGATGGTCAAGATGGTGCAGAGCTCTTTAAGAATGTTTAAGGGTAGAAAACATTTAGACAATTTAAAATTAGATTTTCTGCGCTCTTCATCTTTTGTGAACAATGGGGAATGCAAGGCAGGTTGAGCAGTAACTACAGACTAAAAGTCTCAGTGTCAGTTAATTTGGTTTCTCAAAATGTGAGTTGGCAAGTGGCAAAAGAGTAAAAAGTGAAATGCTGAAATCTACATGGACTCCCGTTGACTCCCCTTTGGGTGTTGTGCATGACTTTGGCGCAGGTTGGCAGCAGAGTGGTTTCTCAGAGGTGAGACGGATGACCCTTGCTGACCAGGCAGCTGCGGTTGCCGCCGCATGAATGGCGGAAATCTTCACTGCTCAGTCATGGTATCTGCGCACTGAAACACCTCACTCACAGCTCATAGATAAAGCCAAGACGCAAATCTGTGGATTTGATTGTTTCTAAATGATCAGATGAATAATAGGCTCCAAACCTTGTTTCCTTTTCTGATCACACCAGATACACAGTGTGTGTGTCCGTCACTTAGGCGTTTTTAATTTGTTCATGTTTAAACAGTATGGGCGAGGGGATTGTTAGGAAACATGCGGAAGAAGTTAACGGATGCGTGATGTCAAAAACACATTTTGGCAACCCTACTCTATTTATTTGGGAAAACCTGCACCCTCAGGGCTGTTTTGTGAATTTGTGATTTTATGACTCTCTTTATTAAAATGTCAGGGTTACGACAGAGCTAACATGGTTAGATATGCTTCGATTTAATTCTGTGCATAATATGAATTTATCAGCTCAGTTTTGGCTGAAGGTCAGATGTTGCTATGAAAGATCTTGCTATGGCAGGTGTGCACTTAATTCAGATTTTCTTCTGATACATCGATTGGTTTTAACTGAGGCAATACAAAGGTTTAAATTCAGGCTTTAGGATGTATGCAAACCTCCTCCAGAGGAGGGGCGGACATGAATTCTGCCAAAATAAGTTTGTCATTAGCAACCCCTTCAGATCCAAAATATGTAGAATTATTAGCCAAAATTAATTGGATGGATATTAGACATTGTGAATTTGCTCATTCATTTTGAATGAGACCCGGCAGGAGTCATGAGGAAGAACCTTGTCTTTTAGTGACTTGGGGGCCAACCTCATGATGAAAATATGGTGGGTGGGGGGCTATGATGATTAGCTTTCACCGGACTACAGTTTAGTCACCAACCGGTCTCTGTGTTCTCTGTTTGTCTATCAAGGTTATAATGAAGTCAAAATAATTCCAACAAAGTTTACGCAATCTTGTTTTTCAAAAAGAACAGTCTCTGTTTTCCGTTCTCTTGTTTTTGTGTTTTCGCAGATCATTGTCAGTGACCTTCCAGAAGTTTGCTGAGAGGTTTGAGCCATAAGAGGGACAGTTTGTGTCAACAAACAACGGCAAACAGAATAACAGGAACTTCAGGGAATGTCAAAGAGAGAGAGACGGAACTTCGCAATCTTCAAACTCAAGATGGTTCTTTGGGAAGAACATAACTAACTACAGAGACATTTCAAGAGCAGACTACTGAGACTCTTTGAGAACTGACTCCCGAGACAGTTCATGGATAGAGGCATTCTGAGCTATGAAATATTTATATTGTTTATAACACATATACATCAGCATTTTTAAGTCATAAATTTATACAAAATCAATCTGGCCAATTCATGAGTGGTTTATTATCATCATGCTGCAAGATATGGTCAAACATGACATGATGTGATTCAATGATTTGTCCTTGACTAGAAGATCATAGTGATGTAATTTTGGTTAAATCTTAGAAGATTCTTAAGAGAATTTTTCCTCAGTTCTCTCTACATACAAACCTGACAGGCAACTTGAGTAAATACTCGGGGACAGAAATCCTGATGCTGAGATGCTGAGATGGAAAGATGCTAAATATGACAAATGGCCAAAGGTGGTAATAGTTGGAAAAGGTAAAAGCAAATGCAATCATAATTGGTAAAGAATATGTTTTTCACAACAAGTTTTTGGAAATTCAAATTGTACCAAATCACGGGTGAAACTTGATGAATCATAGAAAAAGTGATTGCAACTGATTGTTGTTTATACATCTTAGATAATACACTGTTAAAAATAAAAAACACAATTTGTTGAGTCAGCTTAAAATAATTTGTTACCCTGCTGCCTTAAAATTTTAAGTTCAGTCAACTAAAATAAGTGTATTCAACTTGAAATGTTAAGTTGTACTAAGTAACAACTTAGATATTTGTGTTTGCTAAACTTAACAGATGGGTAAGTAACCCGGCTGCCTTAAAATTTTAAGCTGATTCAACTCAAATAAGAGTGATTAATGATTCAAGTCAGTTGTCACTTAGTATAATTTAACATTTCAAGTTGAATAAACATTTTTTGAGTTGACTGAACTTAAAATTTGAAGGCAGCCAGGTTACAAATTGTTTTTTACAGTGTACCGGGAAAGCAGTTTAAGTTTTGCAAGTAAGTAGCTAACCTTGGATAAGGATTATGGTCCTTAACATGTGGGACAAATGGTTTTGATCAATACTGGGACACTTTTAAAAGCTTCCATCCTGCCGACTATGCCAAAATGTTAGATCGCTGTCTCCATGCCTAGACAATTAAGATTCAGCCCCGGATGCCAGATCCCATCAGAAAATATCAGTTTGTCCAGTATGAGAACAACTCGTCAGCAGAGTAGTCTAATACCCAAACCCCATTAACAGGAGGTCTTGTCTGGTACCCCAAATACCCAAAACACTATTAACAGTCTTCTATCAGCCAAGAAGCTGACTGAGCAAAAAGCCAATGAAAGTGAAGAGCAGAAGCAGGAGACAAAGTAAGGATGGTAAAAAGGAGCAGAATTTATTGAATAGTCTTAGTTGTGTGTCTCAATACTCAGACTTCGTCTGAAGAACACAAATCCAACAAGTATTGTTATACCAAACTGCTTCACAACAACATCCCATAAACCTTGAGTTTCTATAAACATTCCCTTGTATCTGTTGTTCATGAATACAAACAGCCCTTGAAACCACACAGTCATAGGACTAAACAACAATGGAAAAAAAAAAAAAAAAAAATATATATATATATATATATATAACAACTATAATATAATAATAATATAATACAATATAATATAAATGACTAATCAATCAATGAATTAATAAAATGAATATATAAATGACTATAATGATTATTATAAATAATTATATGATTAAATGGAATAAAAAAATGATTAATGATTATAAATGAATCAAGAATAAATTAAAAATATATAAAAAGAAAGCAACACAAATGTATGGTTGCTCTCAAGGCAAAACACACAGTTTGCATTTGAGGACCGTCCAAAAAGGGGTAAATAAATGTGTCCAGAATAAATAGGGGATCTGGTGTCCTTGTTGTGCTGGGGGTTCTGTGAAGGAAGGGCAGTGTTCGAAGGGAAGGGTCCAGGTAAGGGGCGGAGTCCGGCAGCCGCACGCTCTCCCCGTTGAGGTCCACAGCGTGAGGGGCAGTGGCTTCTCCTTCATTCAGGTCAGGTGTGCCTCATCACATGCTGCCAGACCTGGCTGTTTCGGCGCCCTCCTCTCCCGCACGCCCATTTATTTTAATAAATCCATACACATAATATAACAATATAATAACCGTCCACTGAACTTAAGACAAAGCGTAACTTCAGTACACAGGTAAATGACGATAATAAACTAGACACAGGTGAACAGAATAACACAATCAAGGGAGACAGAAAACTAGGTCAAAGGGACACTTGGGAAGAATGAAAATAAACACACAGTCCATGCGTGACAATTGTCAAAAATCAACATTTTCAATTTGTTATTTTCTTTAATCTCAGTTATATTATGGGGCTGTTGAATGGTTTACCACATTGCCCAGCAACATTACTCAAATAGTTGCCCCATGTATCACCACCTTCACAGCGCTTTAAGCCTTCGTTACTATTTTTAAAATGATTACACTCACAATGCAATTCACCTGTGACTCAAGACTAATTAAGATGGTGATTTAATAACAAGCACATCATTTATTTTGATCTGGTGAGTTTAAGCATACATTTCATTGCTTCAAGCCTCTTTTACTAGCTCTAAAAAAATTACCTTCACAGTGCAATTTACTTGTGACTCGAGACTGAACACAACTGTGATTTAATAGCAAACATAACTCATTTTGACCTGGTGAGTTCAGTGCATCAAGCCTACGTTACTATCTCTGAAATGATTACACTCACAGTGCAATTCAACTGTGATTTAAGACCGAATACGATAGTGGTTTTATAGCAAACTCGCCATTTTTCAGAGTTTAAGGATACTTTATAGTCATGGAGAAACAGGTTCTAGTCAACAGTTTCTCTCTTTTATTTCAATAAAGTTTTCTTCCTCATTCTAGCATTTTAGGGAGCTTTTCCCTTAATACAAGGAAAACAGAAGGAAAGTACGTCAATGTTTTATAGGAAGTTGAACATCCACAAGAGCTAAATGTCTAAAGTCATCAATTTCAAGAATGCCTGATTTTGTTTTTTATGAAAACAAAGTATGTGGTCTACTTATTGACAAAGAGAAATGGTGCTTTGACATTCGCAAATATCAACATTTGCTATCTGTTATTTGCTGTTATTAATCCCAGTTAAACTACAGATTTTCAGAGAAACACACAGCTAAAATAGTTCCAGGCAGGTCTTGACTGCATTAGAATTCAATATCACTTCGCCAAATGATTTCAGTTATTTATTTCAAAGGTCCTTACAGCAAAAAACCAGAACCCACAGTCACACTATCAAAGCGTATAAATATTTTAAACAACAACAACAACAACAACAACAAAAATAATTAAAAACTGCTTGCATGTTATCTTCCCCTAAAATTAGGTACTGTGGCAGAACTGGGTACTTTGCTTTAACCTGTCCATTGATAGGCAATGCTCGCCAGTAGCTGTCGGGGGGGATACTTATGAGCATAACCCCTGTCAATGAATCCCCTACAGCACATATAGTGGGAATGCATGTGACGTCACCGTCAGCTGAAGTAGCTGCAGTTCTGCCCACTGAGTGGCAAAAAGACTGAGTGGCAGCATTGGTTTCAATGTGAATACTGCGACAGAACACACAAAACAACTCTGAAAGCAGAACGAGCTTTGCTATTGACTGTACAAATAGATTTGACAGGAAACCTGAGGTATATTTTTACAGACTGCTGAAAGCTACTGAAAAGAGAAGCAAATGGTCTCCAGGCAGTGAAACACGGATTTGCATTTATCATCTCATGTTAATATGTTGAATTGTGCAGTAAAATCATATCCTATACACTGTATTGTAGTATATTGTATTGACAACTCATCAACTAAATATTTACCATCTTAAATTCTGCATAACTGGAGGTTTTTAAATAAACACTGACAAAAACTATATACGTTTTTCAGCTGGATGAAATGACGATATATATAACATTGATATAAGTGATCACCGGGTTTAGACCAACCTATTTTGTATTTATAAAATGAGTCCACAGGCAAATTGGCTTTATTTATTTTCCCTGACGTCAAAATCAGACACATAAGTGATAGAAAACACGATTACTGGTTGCATCAACATCCATTAACCACTGGATAGGGGTGGGTGGGGCACAAACTAACGCGGGGTTAATTGTAACACACATGGTTTAAATATTTCCAAACACGCCAGCATAACCAAATTTACGGTATTTACTAGTTGCCATAGCAACACTGTACAGAGAAAAATGTGTGCCAAAATTCAAAAGCCTTTTGAAGATATTGCTGAATATTTATTTTACCATAGTAAAAGTACATTTCTAGCTGAAGTAAATTTTTCATCTCAGTTTTTAGTATTTATTTAAAATGAGACAAATATGCTGTTATTTTAATCGCTAATCTGTTATTTATCAGTTTAGATAGTTTATTAATGCTTGGCAAGCCAGCAGAAAACACTAACCTGTTTTAAATTCTAGTCGCACTGATGGAGAACGTTGTAACACTGCGTTACAATCTGCCCTGCTATATTTAAACTATGCTATTCTTTGACATTAGTGATGTAGTTTTCACTATTTGTTTTTGTGGATTTTAAAAAGAAACCACAAGAAACAGGGGAATAAGGACTGACAATCGATGTTTATTGTTGAGAAATTACTACTTCAAGAAATGTAAAACTTTTTGGCTCGTTTATGCGTCTTGTGTTCTATGAGAGCTGTGTTTGGAGGGAGAGTCACATGGTTGCGATGTGTTCATTGTGAACCTCAAAATTTTTTTTTTTTTAATTATTAAAAACCGCCATTATTTTATTTGAAAAAGTTAATCATTTTATTTTATTGACAAAATACTTTAGTTTTAGAGAAGCAGCACCCCATCACCAAAGGCATGTGTATGTACTGTGGCAGAACTGGGTACTTTGCTTTAACCTGTCCATTGATAGGCAATGCTCGTCAGCAGCTGTCGGGGGGATACTTATAAGCATAACCCCTGTCAATGAATCCCCTACAGCTCATATAGAGGGAATGCATGGGACGTCACCGTCAGCTGAAGTAGCTGCAGCTTTGCCCACTGAGAGGCAGCACTGGTTTCAATGTAAATACTGCGACAGAACACACAAAACACCTCTGAAAGCAGAACAAGCTTTGCAATTGACCGTACAAATAGATTTGACAAGAAACCTGAGGTATATTTTTACAGACTCCTGAAAGCTACTGAAAAGACAAGCAAATTAATCGCTGCAATTCAAAGAAACAAATTGTCTCCAGGCAGTGAAACACAGATTTGCATTTATCATTTCATGTTAATATGTTGAATTGTGCAGTAAAATCATATCCTATATACTGTATTGTAGTGTATTGCCACTCAGTCCGGCTGAGGAGGCGTGTCCTGGTGGGAAAGTGACGTCAATCCATACCCTCTATTCTTTTCCCTGCTGCAGTTCAGTGGGATCGCTCCTCTTACTCACGCCTTGTCTTGGTGGACTCTGGGGCAACTTTATGAACTCAGCTCTGGCTGCTAAGTGGGGGCTCCCTACCATTCCTCTCCAGCTTCCCTTGACAGTCTGTGCACTCAGTGGTTTCCATCCCGTTCTCATTCTACTGTCCACCTAAGTCTTACCATTTCTGGGAAGCTCTATGAGGAGGTGTTACCAGTACTAGCAACCACCAGATCCTAGGCTTTGTCTCTCCCTCCACACAACCCTATAAACCCATTAATCTACTCCATGGCAAGTATACCCATGATTCTCTGAAAGTCAGCCTCATCTGCTCCTCTTCTTTCCCTTTGGGTTCTTCTTTGTGGAGAAGAAGGATGGATCTGATTATCGGGGACTGAATGACATTACTGTCAAAAACAAATATTCCCTATCTGTAATGTCTTCAGCCTTGGAGTAATTGTGGGGAGTGGAATTCTTCACCAAGTTTGACCTCCGCAATGCTTACCATCTGGTCCGTATCAGAGAGGGCGGATGAGTGGAAGACGGCCTTCAACACTTCCAAGAGGCACTTTGAGTATCAGGTCATGCCATTTGGGCTGACCAATGGCCCACCTGTTTTCCAGGCCCTGGTCAACGATGTACTGAGAAACATGGTAAACAAGTTTGTCTTTGTGTACCTGAATAGCTTCATCTTCTCTTGTTCTCTCCAGGTACACATCCAGCACCTCAGACAGGTGTTGCAACAGCTGCTTGAGAACCAGCTGTATGTCAAGGCTAAGAAGTGTTTGTTCCATGCCAGGTCTGCTCAGTTCCTGGGGTTTATCATTTGAACTGAGATTTTTAGGTTTTGCATATTTTTTTAATAGCTGATTTGTGCGTAACTATAGCCAGATTACTGCACCCATGATGGCTCTCTCCTCCACCAGGACTTCCTTTTTTTGTGGTGTCCATAGGCTTAGGCTGCTTTTGTGAGGCTTAAGACCTGTTTTTCTTCTGTTCCTGCTCAGTTTGTCTTCAGTTTCTGGAGGGAGATATGCTGGCAGAGAGGTGCCTCCAACAGTTTGTTGTCGGGCTTCCATCCTCAGAATAACAGGCAGTCTGAGTGGGGAAACCTGGACTTTGAGCAGATGATTCATTGGGCCATATCCTTTTGACAAGGTCCTAAGTCCTCAGGATCCCACCTTCTCCTCATTGTTTTCATCCTATTTTTCTTAACCCTGTTAGACTCCAGGCATAGAGGGCGTGGGTTCCAGTTCTTTGTGGATTGGGAGGGGCACAGTGTGGAGGAGAGATGCTGGGTCCCAGCCCAGTCATTAATTGATTGATTGATTGATTGAGTTTCAACGCTGATGGTTTTCTGCTCCTTTCGAATCCTTTTGGAGGTGAGGGTACTGTCAAAACTCTAGACCAGGGGTAGTCAACATTGGTCCTGGAGTTCCACTGTCCTGCAGAGTTTAGCTCCAACCCTTTTTTAGGGCTGTAGCTAAACTATGCAAGACATTAGCACTCCAGGACTGACGCTGCCTATCCCTGTTCCAGACTGATCGGCCTGGTTTTGTCTTTTTCTGTTTGTGTTTATGGTTGTCATGTGCATCTAGCAGGTTCTGTTCAGTTTGCCATGTGCTCCTTTATTTGTCATGTCTTTGTCCCACCCCATTTCTGTTTATTAGTCTATTTGCCATACCTGCCTTTTTTTTTTTTTTTTGCTTAATTTGATTGTTCTAATAAGCCCATACTATTCACCTGCATTTGGGTTCTCGCTATGATTCTGATCATGACACACACATGATCTCTCCACAAAACACTGCTGTTCTTTAAGTGGTTAAATTAACAGTTTCACTAGAGACGCTGACAAATGTCCTGAAGTACATCTGAATTGTCTTTAGGTGTGGTAACCGTATTATAAGTGAAATAATTGACTTAGGGCAGTTGAATTATTAGGAAAAAAAAGCACACCCGAGGTGTAACCATCACCACCTCGGGTGTACGTTATTTTGTAATATTTAACGTCCCGCCGTCAATTATTCCTTACTTACGTAAGATTAAATTAATCTTTGTCTTAAAAGTTTGGCAAGCTATCAAAACATGATCTCAGCTGAATAGTATGTGTAGTAATATTGGCTATGACCTAGGATTAATAGACAAAAGAATAAAAAATCCTGATAAACTCTGTTAACATTATTTTCTATTCTTGTAAGGGTTAAATTACATTTCTCTTTCTTCTTCAGTAGATAAACAGTAGGCTACTGCATTTACACCTGGTTACACAGACAAGGCTTAAGCCTAGTCCCAGACTAAAATGGAAGTCTTAGCTGTTTCAACTGAAAGAAACTTGCACTGACTGATCTTAAAATACATCAGTGCATTTACTTGGTCTCTAAGGATCGTTTATAATTAAACTATGGTCTAATCCTGGTTTAGTCTAAGCCCTGTCTGTGATACCAGGCCTTAGATTGCACATTCTTGTTTAAGTGTGTGAACCTGTGTTTAATATTCCCTATTTGATTTCTACTGCATCTCCACTAAAATTAATTTTTTAAACCAGTTCTGTTTACAGTATTGAAAATGTTAATTCTGTGTAAATATATAAGGCCTAAAATTGATATAGAATCAACTTTTTAAAGAGTAGTGAAAAGAAGGTGTGTGGTGATATACATCTTGCACTGAGCAACAGAAAAAGCATATTAGTTGGCAAGAAGGAATTTACTTGCACATAGCCTACCTCCATCTGTTGTTTAATCAGAGGCCCACAACAAAAATATTGCAACTCCTACATTACTACACATTCATTAAAAAAAAAAAAAAAAAAAAGATAGATTGGATAGGATAATCAGTGATGATGTTCTTTGATAGTGTTAATGTTCTTTGCTTATTTTCTGTAGCTGCTTTTTTAATAACTAAGGAAATGTAAGCCTATTTTCTAGTGTTGGGTTCGAGTCCACCTAAGTCGAGTCCGAGTCGAGTCCGAGTCTTTTACCGATTGAGTCCGAGACGAGTCCGAGTCCAAAATGGGCCGAGTCGGACTCAAGTCCGAGTCCCAAAGGGCCGAGTCCGAGTCGAGTCCGTCCGAGTCCAAGGAAACACTACTGTTTGTCAGTATCTTAACATTGTTTTAATCCAGGGGTGCCCAAACCTGGTCCTGGAGGGAGGTGTCCTACAGATTTTAGCTCCAGCCCCAATTAAACACACCTGAACCAGCTAATCAAGCTCTTACTAGGCATACTAGAAACCCCCCTGGCAGGTGTGTTGAGGCAAGTTGGAGCTAAACCAAGGACCAGGACTGAGTTTGGGCACCCCTGATTTTAACCTTTACAACTAGACAAATGCAATGTCAGTTGAAATGTAAGAAAAGTAAACCTCTAGTGGATCTTGCCATTTTGATTTTTGATTTCACAACATCTCATAAGTGTCCATGCTCTGCTTAGCAAACTTAAAGTCATGTGACAGATGTTATGGCTGATCTATGTAATGTGACATATTTTAGAGTGAAACAGGTTTTAGAATGTGAAAAATTATAGGACGGGACTTGACTTTATTCATCAATGTAGTAAATGTACAAATACAAGGGTGGGGGTAAAGTAGTAGGTATCTTGGTGAATGGGACCTTAAGAGCAGAAAATGCACCTCTTCTTTTTCTGATTGTGGCTGTGTGTGTTTTGGGTTGTATATGACTTTTTTTTTTTTTGAATGAAAATGAGGTTGTGAGGGATAAACCTAGTCTTTACAATGGTACACACAGTGTGTATAAAGCCCTATATTTACTTTCCATAAGTCACAGCAAACTCACACCTCTTTTATTTTTGAATGCATTTATAGTTACATTAATTACAATAAATTACATTATATAAGGAACAATTGATGATGGGCCATTTAATTATTAGAAAATCATTCACACCCAAGATGGTTTTGAACCCATAAAAACTGTTGCTGCAAAGATGTTAGGAAAATTATTTTTCTTTCAAGCTAGAAACTACCACCATGTTTAAATAATAATAATTTCAATACAGAAAAAACTAATCAACTAATGTAAGTAAAACATTCTCGAGCTCAAGGCAAGTAAACACTCCAAGTACTTACAAGCAAAAGTATTAATACATATATTAATCAAAAATACAAATGATATAATATATTTTTTTTAAATAGAATCTTTTTAAAATAGAATTGTAGGTTTTTTTTGTAAGTTTTTTTATGTAGGTCTATATAAAGGCTATTACAGAAATAGCCTACAGACATTTCATGAAGTAATAAATGTTAAAATAAAACACTGCAAAATCTTCACTGTATTCAGTCAAGAACAGTGAGTGATTTTTTCTCTTTTTCTTTTGTTGTTTGATTATTGTTTGACGTTGTCGGTGGCTGCAGGTTTAAGATCTGACGCACAGATCAAATATTTTGACGCATCAGTATATCTCCTAACTGTTCAGGTTTACTTAAGACAAAACCGACTTCATTTACATGAATAGTCTCCAATACGAGCATGTGTGTAGCAATAACAGAACCTATTAAAATCGAAAGAGAACTCTGTATTCGCACACTCACTGAGAGGCGCGTTCTTTGATCGCGCTTTGAGTGTGTGCGCACTAGCGATGCGCGGATGGCGGTTATATCGGCGGGTCGGGTGGGTCGGGTAATAAAAAAATGCATTCTGATTATTTGCGGGTGGGTCGCGGGTGGATGAGATGAATCAATAATGAGGCAAATATTAACTACATTTTCTAAAATATGAACCTGTTCTAAATACTTTTTCAGGCAAACGATTTAATTTTGTGTGTGTGTCTGTGTGTTCACCTGTTCGAGAAGTTGTGACAGAAAAAAAGACATTCCAGATCAAGTTTGAAGGGAGTTACGCCTGTGTTAATGCAATTGAGTAGGGTAATATTTAGTGGTGTAGTGCAGTACCTGCGGATACCCATTTTTTAATCCGTCGGCTTTGCGTATACCCACTTCTAAATTCCCTCTGATGCGCATCATTCAGTAGTGTCCTGCATTAGCCAAAATCATGACAGGCCACCATTTCTAATTTAATCGTATGTGAATAAATGCAAAAATTTGCTCAAAACACATAGTAAGCACGGTAGGGAATGTGGCGCCGGCTTCCTTTGAAATATGTTTGATGATTGCGCCTGACATGCGCTCGCGCCCGCTCCGTCCGCGCCAGCACCCGCGCCAGATTTGCCGAGTAGTTAACAATTATTATTGATTACTAATTTGAATCAGTACATTATAACGAAAACAATACCTTAAAAATAAAAAGAATTAGATTTTTATGATCTGAAATTTCTTAAACTGGGTGAACCCCTGTAATCTTTTGTCCAAGGATCCAGTAGACGTTCAAACACCCAACCGATTTCATCAGAGATTAAAGCTGCAAGCAGCGATGAAAGGGCCCTTGCACCCGGGCTCACCGCCGATCGGTGGCGAATGGTGGGCACTATGCTTTTCACATAGCAAATTTAGGAGGAATATGTCAAAGTCATTAATATGTGCCAAACTTCCTGCTGCCAGCTGGTGGCGCTATGCCTATAACTCAATATTGGCATGTAGATGTGTTCAGGTCAGTGCTTTTATCAAACATATGAAGTTTGTTGCAGATTGAACACAGTATGCTTGAGCTAGTGTAAGACATTACATATCTTGTTGCCAACAGGTGGCGCTATGATTATATCTGAATATTGGTCTTTAGATGTCTTCAGGCAAGTACTCTTATCAAACACGTGAAGTTTGGTGCAGATCAGACATTGCATGTTTAAGTTAGTGTAAAATAAGTCATTTCCTGTTG